>NW_023596089.1:0-964 GCF_011947565.3 Pollicipes pollicipes
GGGGGGGGAGAGGGAGGGGAGGGAGGGAGGGAGAGCTCAAAGCCTCTGCGCCCTCGGCGAGTCTTTCAGACGCCCGGCTGACGCCTGAGCCTCAGAGTCCACGGCCGAGCCCGTCATCCATCCAGCCGCCAGCCACCGGCGCCGTCAGCGGCGGCCGGCTCGGCTTCTTCTCCAGCGCAGCGTGTAACTGAGACGGCACGGCCGCTCCCGGCGGGGCCGCCTGCGCCCACCGACCCCCACCATCAGCCAAATGTCACGTTGCCGCGTATGAATACAAACGGCTTTGTGATAGCCGCTGTGACAGTGGATGAGCGAGGGATCCCCGGAGATGGCCGTATTGACCGGCCGTGTGTTATTTACCAGCGCGCAGTGTCAGCGCTGACCACGTCGCCGGCCGAGCCGCCGCCGCCGCCCGCTGTGGACCCGCCATTATTTCCGCCTGTTTATAATGGCTCCATATGTTTTTGGAGCGCGCTGCGTGCCGTTTTCGAGCGCCCGGCGGTGGCCGCGGCGGCGGTCGTGGCAAGATGCGCGCGAGGACAGGTGCCTGAAGCGGGGCGGCGGGCTCGCTCGGGCGGGGCTAGCTCGACTCGACTCGAGCTCGGCCTCGGCTCGGCTCGGGCTTGGGCGGCTCGGCTCGGCTTCGGCTCGGCTCGGCTCTGGCTCGGCCCTGTTCGGCTCGACTCGACTCGGCTCGGCTTGGGCTCCGAGCGCCCGCCTCGCTTGGGCGCCTGCAGGACCGGCCCAGCCGCCGTCGGCGCGCCTCCTCGACGACACGAGCCGCATGATCTATGGGCCGTGTTAAAATGCAAAGCCGCGACTATAAAGTCACGCCGCTATGGTCTAGACGACAGCGGGAGAATAAAGATATCGGCGCGATGAGACCGGGCGCTCGTTTACACAATGCCGTTTGGGCTCGGCGGCGGCCAGGGTGTGGTCGGCCACCGCGGTCGCCGCGCGTGCG
>NW_023596090.1:0-2487 GCF_011947565.3 Pollicipes pollicipes
CGGTACAGCGTACAACAGACGAAGTGTCTACGGTGTCTACGTCGCCTTGTTTCTCTATGACCTTTCCGCCGTCACTTCTCTGCGCCGCGCTCTCCTGCACAGTCTTTACCACTTCCCCTGTACTTTGTTACCTTGACTTTTGTTTTTGCGGCTGTAATGTGACAGTTTTGTAATGTGAAGAGGGTACCACAGCGCTTTTCCTGCAGCCGCGTGCGGCTGCGTTTTGGTACCATGGCAACGGGAACGTCTCTGAACGATTCCGAAGGCCGCCAGCACCGGTTGCAGGCTCGTTATGTTTTTTTTTCAGCACTGGGCGTTGCTCCTGACCAACTATCCATGGCGGGTTGAGTCTCCTCCGACTCTGGATGACATTCCCACCTTATAATTCCCAGGAATGCAACCAGACTAACAAATGCATGCTCTTACCATGCATAGGCTGGTGCGGAGACCCGTCAAAAGTTAAGAAGCAATGACGTATGTCCTGGCAGACATATGTCTGATCGCTCACAGGGCGAAGTGACCCCCAGGGACCTCTGACCCTCGCTAACGAGGCGCATTACTCCACCTGCGCTACGATGGAAAAGATGATTAGGAACATGCACCAGATTTATTCCAAGCCAAAGCCAGCAAACCCCCTGTACTGTTTACTGGCGAACATATTTGACAATAAGGTTTTGAAGATCAAGTGCAACTTAACTCCTCAGCTCAACCAAAAAAAATCCTTTTAGCGCAGCAGCTTGCTTTCCTGTCCCTCCTCTACCATCCACACAGTGGTCAACAAAAAACAACACATGGTTACAGTACAGTTCCAATCATCTCGCAACCTCGGTTTAGATCATTATTATAAAAAGTCATGATATGGGGCAAGTCATGATATGAGGCACGTTACCTCGACGAGGCGCGCAGCACCGCTCTAACCTATGCTTTTAAAAGATGTACCAAAGGCTTGTGCATATTCTAAAATATGCACCGGCCTTTATAAAAAGAATGCGCGATAAGCAGCTCATTTTAGATTACAACGTATTAAGTTTGACCATTGGTCAAATGAATGATGTGTACTAAAGACTGCGTGTGACTTTTGTTTTAAAAATGATTGAGTCAAATGAAAACACACCGGTCAGATAAAAGGTCATAAAGGACATCTGTTTTATTGGAAAAACAAACATATGTTGCGTGGTAGTTTTTTCAAGCTCATCTTGGATCTTGGATCACACGACAGCAGACTCCTATTTTAACCTCATTGAGGTCAGGTTAGATCACTGACTAAATGATCTCGATCAATATTTTTGCTTTCAGGAGAATGTAGGCTAGGGTATACTTGGTGCCGATTTCAAATTAAATATCAAGTAATTTCTAACTTTTTCCTATTTTTCCTTCAAAATACCAAATTCGGCTAATGAAATGCTCTGCACATCAAGGATCCTTTTATGATGGCAGTATCCAAATAAAGTGGTTGCGTGAGGAGATCTGAGAGCATTACGGACACCGATCTAGTCTTTGATTTGTTTTCACCTTATTCGGACCGAAGTCACGACCAAGGGACCACAAAATGTCACCTAAGGGTCACACAAAACACAAGCTGCCAGTCGGAAACGAAAATAGACAGCTTTTTAACAAAGAACATAACTTAACAATGTGCTTACGCCAGATGCCATGAGATTTTGGCCAGGCGTTCGTCCTTTATTTAATTACTTGCGTAGTTGCATCATTAGTTTCTTTTTATTTAATAGCCCGCCATGTTAATGAAAACTCGGACTCTGGCATGTCCCGGGTCCGACTTGGTCCTCGGACTCGGACACAATACCGCAATGCAATGTTGTATGATTTTGTTTCATGATTATTCAGATGCAATGTTGTATGATTTTGGTCACCATGACTTACAAAGGGTCAAAAGAGGTCAATGATCTGAAAATGAGCATGTGACCTTTTGCTTAGAACAGGCATCTGGGGGTTCGGGGCACTTGAAGACCAGCCTGGAATTGACCTTGTTTGACCTTTTTGACCCGAATGTCAAGTAAACTCCAACTAGGTTCTTGAAACTCTGATCTAAGTGAGTTCACGTGTGCAGGCAAACACACCGTCTGAATTTGGTGTCTCTAGCTCTCTTAGTTCCTGAGATCCCAGATGGGGTCAAATTGACCCCTCACACGAGCGAAGGGATCCCACCGGCCGATCGGACGCGCTAAACAACCTGCGTTTAGAACATTTCCATAGGTGAAGCCACTATCCTAAAAAGAATAGAGTCTCAGCCTTGTTTCTGCACAAGCAAAGCTCTCTAATGCTAGGGAGTGCGCTCTTAAGCGCTCTTCGCTTGAGTGTCACTCGGCCGATCAAATTCTGCGAGCCTCAACCGAACGTGACTTTTTTCGCACTGAGCCAAACTCCCACGTCTCGCCTGGACCGACCCATGTGAGCTGACACCCCGCGCCCGTTACCACGCGTCGAGGCCCGGCCTGTTATTTGGCCGTCCTGGCCAGCGTCCGTGTG
>NW_023596091.1:0-40405 GCF_011947565.3 Pollicipes pollicipes
ACGCCATGCCAACCACTTCACGTCGAAGGCCTGTCTGGAAATGTTTTCCTCAACAGTGGCAAGCGCATTTGTTGCAAATTTAACAGGCCATGTTATTACAGACGTCCGAGGCGTTGATGTAGATCTGATCACGATTGCTCAAGAGGTACCTGGGCACTTGTAGTCATCTTTAAGAAGCGAATTGCTCATTTTGCATGTTCGGTTCTTCTTCGTTGTCTAACTCCCGTTCTTCTTCTTTAATTCCAACCCCATCGTACATGGGACCAGAGTAAGGCACGAACTAGTAACGATCTGCGTTCGTTCGAGATTGATCAAAGGTAAAAGTCATGCTGAACCATGGAGACAAGGCTTTATTGTAAAACTTCTAGCTGTGATCCCGGTCTGCAAAAGCATAACCAACACTCGAATTTGAGTTAATCTACTCCATTATATCTTAGAAAAGTGTTCACAGGCCTCAGTTAGTATCCGCGACAACCAAATACCAAAGCATGCCTAATTTGTAGACGCGTGCCAAGCACATCCTTGGATGATTTGAAGTGCTAGTTTATGTGTATGCACAATTCACCTGAAAGAAATATGTAGGGCCTTAGGCATTACTGATATTACCTTGGGTCCCACTGGTGATGTCTACTAAATGAAGAAAAGTTCTTATGTCTGCATTCAAGCTGCGTTTTTTCTTCCTACCCGTCATCAACAGCCTGGTGAAAACTACCCGCAGCGACGTAAGCACATAGAGCCGTATGTTTAACATCCAATTAGGAGGGCAATGTGCAAACTTTCCGCTAAGACATGCGTAAGTTCAAAAATGTTTTAACCCACTCAGCAAATTGCGGGAACAGCTACTTTAAGCCGGTGAATGATGAACGGACTGACTGTGTCCATACACAGAAGTATATATATATCCAAAGCACAAGCCTATCGCACGCGGGACCCGTGCAAAGCACAAACTCGTTATCACTTAGATGCATACTTATATGTATACCCCACGGTACATTTATATATATATATATATATATATATATATATATATATATATATACAAATGTCAGTGCAGTGTGACAGCTGACCATGTGACGCTAATGCGATCACGCAAATCGATACAATTATGTAAAAAATGTTTTGCTAGAAAATATAAAGCCAAGCATTGGAATACTGTTCTCTTTCCTCATTGGTTTAAGAGAAAAACAAAGTTCTTTTTGCCAGCACTCGGACACGCGCGGCGACTAAGCACGTTTGTTGGCGACAGACCACTCATAACAGGCGACACAGACACTTGGCGAAGCTCGCAAGAGTAGCACCGTTTTGAGGCTGCGGGCTCGTCGCCAAAGCTCACGGCGAGAACTGCTCTCACCCACATGCACACCCACATACACACCCACATATACCCCACCCACCCACCCGGATACGCACAGGCTCACGCGTGCGTAAGTCATACGAGCACGCACGCCTATGTATGTATCATTATATTTTTGATAGCGTCCTCCAAGACGTCTGATGGTTTGGTCCATGCGATCTCATAGATCAGGGGCAACTCTACGACCGCCTTTGATCACCTACGGTCATGGGGTGGTCACCAATGGTGGGAGGCCTCCACTCATCCAGTCGGGGCCAGCGCACGAGTCAAAGCAGGACATTCCGCGATATGACCTAGGGATAAAACACATGATCATAAGAAAGTTCGTATGTTATATATAATAAACCTTCATATGCCAGGAGATTCTGGTTAAGTGACACTGTCAAGCAAACATCAGTAATGGAAAGCAAGTTCACGCTTTGAAGCTTGGTCATGGTCGCCAGAGAAGAACCTTAAACAAAAAAATAGACAAAAAATAATGATATGAATACAGGAAACGCTTCAAAACTGGTGCAGGACGCTTAGGTAAAAATATGTCAAATTTTAATACATCCAAGCTCCCACATAAAAAACAGCGCATGGTACTTTGCTACGAGCCATCGCCAAACACAGCATTGGGACTGGGACCAGTTTATCGTTATCCTTTTTAATTGCAAAGCTAGAAATCCAATGATCTTCCAACTATCACCACTACCATGCATTACGAATATAGTGCACGAACATCGCGAAAATTCAGTAATTCAGCTGTCGCGTCTTTACATCCGATATACGATATGTGCAACGGGCTGTACGAAACACGGGCGGCTATGCTGGAGGTTTAGATTATATGCACTGAGCATAAGCAGAGGGGTTATAGAAAGTGTAAGGATACAAAAGAGGAAGCATAATGATAAGAATATTGGGATAGGAAGAAAAATTGCCACGGCATCAGTGTTCCCCTCACAGATACAGATATTTCTGGACGATAAAACACTTAGATAGCGCTGTTCGACTGAGCTGACGCTTGCATTCGTAAGCTGCTAAGTGCATTCGCGAGGAATATTAGGCACACAGATAACATAGTAGTAATAGCAACCATTCCTCGGACAAAAACCAGGAGAATGGAGATATAGATGCGTTGATATTTCGGCAACATGCCTTCATCGGAACGAATAGCAGAAGTACATCATCCACACTTAAGTACGCATCTAACAAGTACATTGTCTGCTATACATGACGCTGTATGTGAAGTTTGCTATAGATCTGGTACTTATGGAGCACGCCTCTGCTATTCGTTTCGATTAAAGGGAATGTTCCACATTTGTACGGCGTTTTAACTGAAATAGCTATCTTGAGGAAATTTTGATGCAGTTCACGGGTATGCCCTTTTTAAGACCCAAAACGCTCTGGTTCCTGAGTTACGCGCCCGCAAAGTACGAAAAGGCTTTTTACAGCCAACTTCAAAATCGCCTCGATTAATGACGCCATAGAAACTTCATTAGATCCCGTGATGTTACAGGCTGTTCTTTGTTTATGGTCAAAACAGCATGGCCACTGCTACATTAGCAAAGGCGATGATGCCGCACATGTGGTACAGGCCGTGGAAGCTGATTGGCTGTTAGGAAGATTTTACTGCTGAATGCGTGTCGCGAACACAAGCGTGAGCAATTTTTGGTCGTGCAACACCCGTCGTGAACGGGTCATTTTTCCTTCTTTTTAGGCCACAGGTCAATGCTATAAAAAAAGAACGCCACTGTCTGCAAAAAAGTACGGCACCAAAAAAATGGGCAGAAGTTATAACAAAGAAGACGCGACAGCAAATCTGTCTTTTTTGCTCCTGCTGGCGTTTTTTCTTCTACTAACGCATCTCTTACAGACAGCTCCGTTGGCGCCTTGTGTACCGGAGCACAGAACCTTGCACTGGTTTATGGGTTAGCAAGGCATTCTGATATTAAGGAAACACTACAGCAATTTTATATATATTCTTCTCAAAGTATTTCACACATATGGTACGAACACTTAAGATTTTGGACAAAATTGCGTTTTACACAAGAAAAATCTCTTAAGCTGCATTACCATGAACCCCATCGGGACTTTGTTTCGAAGGGAGGTCACGGTGAATTTCGGTGTTGCGGGTTGAAGATCTGTGCGGAAATTGTGAGAAAACTGCGATTTGATAGTCCTACGAGCTGTGCAAATGTGGGATCACACTTACTTGACAAAGGAGTGTGAATCCGGGGCTCGAAATGCGCGTGATCACTGGTGGTGTGTGCCAGTGGCTTGTGTTGGTATTGATGTGATGGGGATTGTGCGTGCGAGGTTTGTTCTTCTGAGAGAGAACATTGTTTTGGTATTCTTCAATCTACTGACTCCCAATGAAATGTGAAATATTGATGTCTGATATATCGATGACTATTGATATTGATCCCTGCCTCTACCTTTATGTCTGTCTTTGAAAATGAAGGAATGCCGGCAAACTGAGAGAAACACTAGCACTTATGCTGCAGGGGTGTACAAAGGTAAGTACTGGTACTAGTACGTCATTATGATTTATGCTATTAGTTGGGTATGCTCTTTTTACATGCTTCAGGTGCATTCAAAGCTACCACCTGAAAATTTAACCAGAATTATCTGGCGAGTTTGACTGATTTTGGTGCTGATTCAAGATCTCGGTTGTTTTGCCTCGACTTTTTTGACCTGCTCTAACTCATTGGTTTTTGTAGCTGCGGCTCAGCAATTTCACCGAAATCATCAGGAAGGTGAACCTCATCAGTGTATCACTTTTGGAACGCATCCAAGCAGTCCGATTTTTTACTTTGAACTTTGGTTGCACCATAGTTTTTTTTTGTTTTTCAGGCTGCTACTCGGTAATTTTAACACAATAATAAGAAAATAATGCTCTGTCCGTGCACCAATTTTGGTGCAGATCCAAGTAGTCCGATTTTTCACCTTGAAATGTTAAACATGCCGTAACTTTTTTGTTTTTTAAGCTGCGACGTAGAAAATTTAGGAGAATGACGGGGAAATTAAGTTTAATCATTGTACTAACTTTGAGTGGAATCAGAATGGTCCGCATTTTTTACCCTAAAATCTTTGACCTACTATAACTCTTTTGCCTTTGGACCTGACACCTAGCAAATTCACCAGAAGAATCACGAAGTTAAGACCTACAGGTGTGCCAATTTCCAAGAAGACTGAAGCAGTCCGCGAATTTCGATCTCAAGATGAATCTGGATCTGGTGCCAATTTGACGCGCGTAATCTGTCAGAACTATTCCTCACATTGCTTACATGGGTTACCTAGAAACGCTTGTTCGAAAAAATGTATGCCGACATCACGGTGCTTTGTGTTGCCGCGTCAGATTGGCCGTCACAAAATGATAAGCCCATTGCATGGAAACTATCCGTCCTGAACAGCAACATTTACCCGTAACTGGTGCGTTACGCATAACGTCTGAAGTTACATGTGCATACCCGCTTACAACCACCGCTTTTTCACCTTACGATTCTAAAATGTCGCGCAACACGGCCCAGAGCCAGTTTTTAAACACATTACCACAATGCCGGAATCTGGGATTCTTTGCCATGGCAACCGAGGTTTAATTCTGTGACGACAGGAAATCCTCTAACCAATCAGAGCACGAATATGATGTCCGAATTCGCCGCTTTCCCAAAGCCACCAGCTCTACATTTACGGCGACCGGAGGGCTCTACCTTGTTTCTATAGCCTTGGCCGGGACCGTGCCACTATTCAGGGGCGATGGAGCAGGGGAGTAAAGCCAAAGCTAAACTTCAGTAAAGTTGTTACACCCTTGGCGAGGTCTCTCCCGCCAAAGAGAATCGTGCGCGGTGCCAGTCCACGCATACCAAATTAGCAGTCTGCTTTCGGCCGGCATTTCTGTTGCACCAAGGCACCGCACCATGACCCTCCCGAAAAAGGAACCCCATGGCCTCAATCGCCCTGCCGTGTGGATCTATCTAGACCCCGCCCCAATCAACCCAATGTTTGGTGGATTCGGCGAAATTTTAGTAAACATGCCTGTTCAGACGAATTGCTAACCTGTGCTTTCCGGAGGACAGATCATGTCAGTGACTTCGCTGTCGCCTTACGTGGCGCAGTAAGGCTTCAGTTTACATTAATTAAAGCAGACATGCTGAAAATGTTTCACCGCATAAAACATTTGGCAAGCCACAGCAGCCTCAGCTTACGTTATGTGATGTGAGTGTAACAAACAACCGGGGAAATACGGCGACAAGACCAATGTGTAAGCAAAACACCATTAGCAGTGTGTAGCTGGTAGTAACTGACATCAAGTCCAGGGTGCGACGAGTCAATTCCCGGCGCCGTGGGGTCAGATAAGGTCACTGAACCTTGACGAACCTTCATGATGCTGATCAGCTGCCTGGTCACATGCGATGAATCTCATCAAAAGCGTCATTGTTTTCCCTAGTAGAATGGGAACGTATGATCGAAAACGCCATGTTATGGTTTGGTTAGCGTGGCATTGTGACCCGCAGTGTTGGTGCAGGGTATATACCAGTCACAATTTGTCGTGATCTGCCACTACTCCAGATCATTTTTCCTACCTGGGAAGAGTTTATCATTTGGCCGTAAACCACAAAACTAAACACCACTGCAAAGTGTATACGACATATTAGTTCTGACCCCATCGTTATATTTCTTTGTAGAAACGGCCGGGAAGGGCGTTCGCCCTGCCCCTCCCCCCCGCAGTAAGGCGGGGTTGTCAGGAAGCCGCGATATTGGGCATGGGCTGATGCGTGCCAAAGCTCTGGACGCCATCGAAAGATGTTCACCGAGGGGCTTTGATATAAAATCTAAGCAAAACTAAATGTAATGTTTTAACTCTTCCGAAAGGGTATATAAGTATCGGTACGTACAAGAAAATGCTTTAAATTTATGTCTTTCGGTTCAACGGATTTGTGTCACGTGTGCAGGTCGCAGAGATTGCGGGGATCGATTGCAAATTATGTGACTTGCACGAATGCCTTCACACTGATGTCCGGTACTGGGTTACACACAGCGCTCAGAAATGCAACAAGCTGTAGGTCGCTTATATTCAAATATTTACGCTCAGCCAATTCTTGACGTAGTTAACAAAATGCACGATTGTGAATTTTGACATCAAAACACTCCCTTCCGGTTATGACACAGCGTCTCCGCTCAAAGCCGTCTAGGAAGACGGCTGAGAGGCAGATGGTAATATCTCACTGCGCCATACCTATGCTGTCACTGGCAGTTCTTGGTTTGCCAGCAGGTCCAAGTGGCGAACATGACTCTGGGATGTTGCTGTCAAGCCGCTCCGCATTTCTAAACACCTGTACAAAAAAACGAACTCAGAAGCCTCCGCCGTGTTTTCCTGTACCACCTTTCGATCCTGAGGCCCACAAACTTAGAACAAACTGCCGCAGTCTTGCGGGGTCATCGAGAACTGGGTTGTGTCCGAGCCGGCATCGGCTAGCACCTGCTTGTACGCGTCCACCACGGTCTGGTCCAGCTCGGCCGTCCGGGACAGGATCCAGCCGTACTCCAGGGTGAAGCCGAGCAGGCTGTCACAGGCGTAAACGAGCGCCGACTGCGTGTAGTCGGTGCGGATGACGTTGTAGCTGCCGCGGAAGCCCTCGTCGAAGACGACGCTGAGGGAGGCCGGGTGCGCCGGGTCCTTGACGGTGGCGGTGCCCATGATGGAGTCTATGCTGCCGTCCGGCTTCTTCCCGAGGTTCTGCAGTCGGATGGTGCCGTCCTCTTTCAGGGTGTAGTTGGTCTGGACGCAGGTCTCACCGAGCTCCCCGATCAGGGGGTACCGCGCGATCTCGTACCACTGGCCGGTGTACTGGAACACGCAGAGGAATCGATTGTTTTAGGCAAAATGCATGTGTGTACATAGTGACAATTCTGAAAGATCATAATGATAGACCGCCTGCCAGATGTATAGCAGTTAATAATGTCGGGCTATAACACTGAAAGACGGGGATCGGCGGCCGCAGGGACAGATTTAATACCATGGCCATTTGTACCAATACCATAATATCAATGTCATCTGCAAATACATAGTGCAAAACAACGTTAATACGTCTACCAGGAGGCGTGCTGCTAGCGAATTATGCCCACATCACGCCATTATTTAAAGTCCCCCGCCCTGCGCATGACAACGCTTCTCAATGAAAGCTTGTGCAGGCCTCAAGAAAATGCGAATAAAACACAGTTTCGATGGATCCGTTTTCCGAACTGTTCTACGTGTCATACCTTCGTAGCGTCGAAAACATCGAGAGACTTCACATCTGGACACTTGGCCAGTCCTGTGACCAAAAGAGTGGAGAACAGCAGCGGCAGCTTCATGCTGTAGAATCGGTCTCTCTTACAGGGGTAATGGTGCGCCTACTCATGCAATCGGGACTTTATACCAGTCAGCATTTGCAAGATATCGATAAGGAGGTCCACTTACATAACACGAAGAGATTGGTCCTGGGAAAAATCAAGGCAACGCACGCGGCGCTCGACTTCGCAATACTGAATGCCGTCTGGTATCTGGCATGGTATCAACCTATCTATGAATGCCAGCTGATGCTTTTAATGTTGCACTCGTACTGCACTATTTTCTGTGTTATTACAAAGTTTTCGGGATTACCACAGCTGAAGAAAACAAGCGATTTCATCTCTCTGTGAAAAATAGCTGTTGTCCAGCTGTTTATAATGTTCAGAGATCAACTTATTACGTCGATAGGATCGCAATCCAATTGATTATCCTGCCAACTAATCGAATATTCCCACGGCTGAACCGTTAGGGGCACCGGCGTGGTGGCCAAATAGGATTACTGAATGCGGTCTGCCAGGCCACAACATGATGGCGAGGATACGTAAGCCGTTCAAAGATATATATGGTTAAGCATGGAGGCGGCAGCCGTGTTCGCTTGCTAGCGCTGTGTGGAGGGCTATCAACCGCTAACATAACATCGTGCTCGACTGAAAAAGCCATATTTATTTGTATGACGCTCTGGCTTATTTTCGAATTTACACGGCTGGCTTGAGAGGTGCGACGAAAGTACGGCGGCCGTTTCAGAGCTCTAATATTCCTCTCAACTGGTACCATAACACTGCGGCCACCGGAAACCCATCAGCACCGCTGGCGACCGGATGGCTATGAACTGCCACCACAACACTGTGCTCTGCCGAATGAACCCGCGCGATTGCTCTGATGTCTCCAGAGTGCATTACATAATGCGGGCGACTCGGGATGTTTTTTGTAGCATATGACGGCGTTTTAAAATACACGATGGTACGGGTAAGCAGTGTCATTAGGACTTTCCGACCCACTTATCTGCTGGGCAGCGTGGGTAACCAAACTTTGTACCTCCGGTCTTTTAGGTGCGTAGTTTAACCACTACGCTATCGATGCCCTCATGCCATATTGGATTTCTTTCTCAGGTCGAGCTCCGAGAGCCCCTAGCAGTGGTGCGTAGGGTAAGGTTGTGTGCATTCGATTGTTCCGTTGGAAGGTATTGGCTGGCACAGTAATATAGTGTCATCGGTTGACGACCTTGTCACCGTTTTTTATCGGTATGACTCCCTGACAGTGCATTGCTGAATACTTGCGGTCGGCGAATGTTGGAATGGTTTTCATGACGCAGACTTAATTTTTCTCAAATGCACAATAAATGATAGCTGGAGCTTCTGATGTCGCACTGGTACTTCCTTGTTTATTATGCTTTTACAAAATTGCCGGGAAGCAAGCGATTTCATTCCTATGTTAAAATTAGCTGTCGCCCCATGTTCATGCCGTTCACAAACGAATTCACGCTGTGTGTAGAATCACAATAAAGTTGATTATCCTGCTAACTGTCAAGCATTTCGACCACTAAACGGCTACGGTCATCGTCGTTACCGCCTTGGAGGAAGCCGAGTCAGTGAAACCCGCGTACATCGGAAAGCACGGAAGAAATCTTGCTCAACGGACATTCCTTAAGCCCTTTATCCTCTAATGACTCCTGCAATGCGTTCATGACATGCTCAGCACAGGCCCCAGGTGGTCTTGAGGCATGAGAACCTTAAGACTAGACTCTGAGGCCCTACATGTCACCGCTCGATCCTCCATTCCGGCATCTCAGAAGAAGCTGCCACAGTCCTGCGGTGTCATCGATAACAGGCTCGTGTTGGACCCGGTGTCCGCCAGCACCTGCATGTACTCATCCACCACGCTCTTCTCCAGCTGCGGCGTGCGGGAGAGGACCCACGCATACTCCACGCCCAGCACCGCCAGCACACTGTGGCACGTGTAGATTAGTGCCGACTGCACGTAGTCGGTGCGGACGATCTTGTACTTCCGGATGACGGTCCAGCCGGACCGGACGGTGATGTCGGCCGGGTGGGCCGGGTTGTCGGCGCCGGCGGTGACGGAGGTGCGGTACAAGCTGCCGTTCGCCCACTTGGCCACGTTGCTGCACCGGAGGAATCTGGCGTCGTCGGAGGGGAGGGTGTAGTTGGCCTGGCCACAGGTGTACCCGGAGTCGTCGTGCTGACGGTACCGCGCTATCTCGTACCACTGGCCACTGTACTGGAACGCAGAGATGACGGTGACGTTGAGGAGACGTTATTACATAAGAAGACGTGCTTACTTATGCTACATGCCCGATTTTAGCTCGTGCGGTATGGGGAGCATGCCATAAGTTCGCAGACTGCACACTGCTAACTGATGGATGGAGAGTTGGACTGGCAACCCATGCTGCAAGACAGCGGACGATTTTCTTGCAGGTTGTTTTCACTTGTTTATTTCTTACCTGCACTTATTTTCCAAACTGATTGCAGATTAAGACCGTTTCGTTGACTTAAGCAGTCCTTAGCATTGCTTGGCGGTTCATAATTCAGGAACAGCAATGCCATACTTAACGCGATCAATCATGACAATAAAGTCCAAACGGCACGACTGCACTGGCCACAGTTTCACGAAAGAAGCCGAAGCAGTCATCTCACCTGCGCAAGGTCAAACGCGTCCAAAGACTTCATAGCTGGACAGTTGGCGGCCAGCCCAGTCGCCATGAGCGCGAAAAACAGCAACGGCAGCTCCATCATGCACAGCTACACTGCTGCAGCTACGGTGACAATGGCTAGTCAGGCTTCATGTGAACACAGCTTTCGCAGTTAAGCAGCCGTGAGAAGTCGATAAGACAAGGCGTCTCCGCTCGGTTCGCCGCGCGAAGGGACAACGCTATCAGCATCGGTAACTCCACCGCTACCGACATCGTGTTGGTGCGAGCCCGAAAAATGTGCGTTAGATCTCAGTGAATATATGTGCGCATCCAAATATTCCCTGAAATCCTGCGGATTTGAACCAAAGTACCGCAAAATCGCCAGATACCCAGCACAAATATTATAAATGAATTGGATCACGGCTACGTTGCCCTGGCTATGTCCCTGAGCTGCTATTTGCAGGCTTTGTACCACTCATGGATCACTCGGGCACACTGCCCTTTCAACACTGTTCCACGCTCACGGGACGTCGAAAAGCTATGGTTTGGTTGAGGTTCGTGCTTCTTTTGCTGCGCGAAGAGCTTGCGCTCTTGGCGTCGGTGTAGCACCGCTTTGAAACGCATGACAGTGGTTCACATATAAGTGATGCATCGCGCTTGTTAATTATTTGCTTACTGAGATTAGAGTACCGGCGCCAGTTGGCAGTTCCATAGTCCAGGAACGACACATACATCGTTGCTCAAGCTTTACATGTTTTCTACGGCTGGGCCGATTGAGATAGACCAACAGACAGATAGATTAAGATCAGCTGATTAACCCTGGGCTCCGTCATGGCTACTGGACCCAATGCCATGTTTTTTCACGCCTTATTTCTCTACGCACACAAAAATGTCTGCTTTCTAAATGTCAAAGACCCCACCCTATTGCGCGCGCTGTGACCGACGCTGGTATCAGAGGGCGTATGTTTACGCCGCGAACGCCTCCGAGGTCGCACTCGCCGCATGCACCAATTTCACAGTCATCCGTGCAGCCGTCTGCACTGTGCACCTGGCTACAGAAATGCGGGCAGACAGATGGCAATAGGAGTGGAGGTACGCTTGAAACTTCGTGAATTAGAAGTCCATCTAATGAATCGTGAATTAGCAAGTCAATGATGTTCACTTCAATTCACTTTGTGAATTTGAAGTCAATCGTCAATCGTGAATTAGCGCGACTTCCTGAACTGTTCTTGCATAAACCAAATAGATATGTTCTGTTACCTTTATATCCTGCCTCCTTGCGATAAGAATAAAGACAGTTTTTGTTGGGCTCATTGTGAGAGATGTAGAGCAAAACCAGCTCTACATGGTCGCCAAATATGCTTAGTTAGAGTGTGGAAAGCAATGAGATTTTGGTCATCTGCCTTCGCTCGATCCAGCGACTGGGTGTCGTCAGCATGCATAATGACCCGATAGTTGGACAAAGGGTACGGCAAGTGGTCTGTCAAAGGGCTAAAAAGGATCGGCCCAGCTACCAATCCTTGTGGTACACCACGTGTGGCGGGCAGGGCGGTCACACTGCCAGCTCTGATGACCTCAGCCTGCCCAGTAAGGTAGACATACTCTTGAACCACGAGGGATCGATTCCATACCACATCAGTTTGTTGAGGAGGACGCCGTTGTCGACGCTGTCGAAGGATTTGCTCAGGTCAGCTGCTGTGATCGATGATGTCACCATCGTCTACATTCCGCGATAGCCAGGCGACAACGACGAACAGCGAGTCCTCCGCGGAATGATAGCGGCGGTATGCATACTGCTGGCAAAACAGGATATTGTTATCATTGGGGCGCCCAGATAAATGGTTACAAACTACTTTTTCGCGGCTTTCGACAAGTGGGAAAGCAAGCAAATGGGCCAAAAGTGAGACAGCATACTTGCATCACCAGATTTGAAAATCTGCCCAACAGCAGCCATCTTCCACGACCCTGGGAACACACACGTGACTATGGGCGTCTTAACGGCTCGCAGCACGAGGGATGCAAGAGCATCCAAACATTCCACTACGCTCAGAACGATCTCGCCCATGTACGATAAGTAATGCACCTTTCCGCGTTGATTTGACCTTTTGGGCTCTTCGCAGTGCGTGCGTACTGTCGATAGGGCTCAGATTCGCTCGTGAAAATATCCCTTGCGTCCCAAATATTGCCAACCTTTCTGGCTGCGCCCCCACTGGCAAGCAGAGGCGTGGTGGACAATCTTAGCTTCGACGCCGATAGGCTAGGCTGGCAAGGATGCATCGGGCGAACCGAGCATGCTGGGTCCTGGGATAATAGCATAGCTAGAAGTACTAGTCATCTCGCATGGCTTCGTGTGAAAGGGAATCTGGCTAACGCGCGTTGCATCCTCTAGGGTAGTTTTCCATCTATGGAGGCATGGAGGCGAGCATCATATATTATGGAAACAGCTCACTTGTAGCCATCGGTATGCCGTTAAATACAAAAGACTCAGCTAAATCACAAAAAGACTCAGCGTGTGTTTATATCTGTTCAGATTGTTTAGTCACTTCATTGCGGCTTCGATCGTTTTGATGACAACTGGGTCGCTGTCAGATTGGCTGTGTCTGTATTGCCTACCAGACGACGGCCCCACTTGTGATCATGGAGCTATGCTTCTGATACTTCAAGCGTCGCAAGATGGCGCTGGTGCCTATGCGTGTACATTGATCCTGTTAGCAGTGTGAGCGTATGCTTTGGAGAGGGATCCTGTAATTAGCAATCTCAGTTAAAACCGGATACGAATGCCCAACAGTCCCGGTATAAATGCAGGGAAGGTGGGGAAGCTGCCTTGCTTACACAAGAAAGCTCTGGAACGATATCGTGTAAAGTTTTGTCACTCGTGGGCAACACACAGCAACCTAAGTATTAAAATCCCTCGCAAATATTGACACGTCACACATCCTCAGCATCCAGCGATCGTGCAGGTCAGCTCTCAGCACAGTTTCGATGTCCGCAGACATTATTTCCGGCCTTACTTTTGTCATGCCAAGCCGTTATCCTCACTTTTGATGCGCCAAGACGTTGTCCGAGACTCCTTTTATTGCCAAATTGCATACACCTCAACACAACATAGTGCAACATCCTTAACTTCCCGTCCTACCAGCCTCAAACTAGCAATCAATTCCGTTTGCGAAGTGACTAAGACAATAGATGTAAACGTCATGAAACGAAGGACACAAGTACGTGACATTGTAAGACACAATCTAGGATGAACTAAGTGGTTCGCCATCATTCCGATATAAATGCCCCAGGCCTGTGACGTCATCTGATTCCTGCCACCTGCGCACGGAGTTCGCTAAACAGAAAAGAACAGCTGCGCGGAAGACCGCTGAGTCATCGTTCGGGAAAGCTCAGAAGTAACTACCGCAATCCTGCGGAGTCATCGAGAGCTTTTCTGAGTTGGACCCGGCGTCTGCCAGCAACTTCTTGTACGCTTCCACCACACTCTGCTCCAGCTGAGGGGAGCGCGCTAGGATCCAGGCGTACTCCAGCCGAAAGCCCACCACACTTCCGCACGAGTAGACGAGCGCCGACTGCGTGTAGTCGGTGCGGATGACGTTGTAGCTGCCGCGGAAGCCCTCGTCGAACACCAGTGTCAGCTCGGCCGGGTGTGCCGGATCCTTAGCGGTGGCGGTGCCCATGATGGAGTCCATGCTGCCGTCCGGCTTCTTCCCACGGTTCTCCAGCCGGATGGAGCCGTCTCCTTGCAGGGTATAGTTGGCCTGGGCGCAGGTCTCGCCTAGCTCGCCGATGAGCGGGTACCGCGCGATCTCGTACCACAGGCCGGTGTACTGCAACGGTTAATGACAGGTGGGGTTAGTCGATCGATGGAGCATTGGTTGCGTAGAACGTTGGACATTAGATGCGCATATCACTCAGAGGAAAGCAAGGCATAGATCACGACGTACAACCTCTACCGGAAGGCCAGGTCGGAAACTTCAGCTGAAGAACTGTGCTGAGTTCCTGAACAAAAGGAAGTCATCCGGGACTGCACGCATTCATCCTCGTGGAGGGGAGGGGGCTAGAAGGGGCCCTTACACGCCGGCCACTTATCGTGCGATTTGGGTGTGTGGAAGGCGTAGGATGGGCGATGGACCATATGGCCGTCCTCATTCCGCCCACGAACGCCTAATTTGGTTTTCGTGAATATGATGTGAGGAGAACTCAGCCCTCGCCTGCCATCACTCCGGGACTCTTTTTCAAATGTTATAACAGTATACGTTGTGGAGATTTGTAGCGTTACTTCGACAAGCTGGCCTGCTGCTGACACCGAAGACAGACACGACCTATCACTCGGGTCAGTGCGGTAGTACACCGCAAGTGCTACTGCATGACAGACCTGTGTGGAGTCGAACTCTTCGAGCGCGGGCAGGTTCGGGCACTTCGCCAGTGCAGACGCCACCACGGCCGACAGCAGAATGATCACGCGCTGCATTCTGATCTTCCGAAAGGCTCGACTTTCTGCAGGTTCAGGTACCGCTGGCAAGTGCGTGGCTCGTGCGTGCATTATATAGGCACGCACAAGGGGAGGCCTACTCCTGATAGCGCAGCGTTTACATAAGAAGCAGATAGGAACGTGGGAAGTGGTTCAGTTGGTCATCTGGGCGCATTGTATTGGCACCGGAGCACACTTTCCGGCGATGACCAGCTGCGTCACGATTGCGGGCTGCCCAAAACGCTCCTGATTGCACAGTGATACTGGGAATGGCCAACTCACGTCTTATATAAGTGAAACAGGGCGGTGAATGAATTGCATGTCAGTTGTGGGATAAGACATCTGTCGTAGGACACTGGCGGTGGCAAAGACCAAGTGCGGAAACTCTCTGCGGAAATACGTGGCCGATGGTTGTTTGAGTTTGGAGCGCAAGCTGTTCAGTGCATTAGCGACGGACATTATTCATACAGATAACACGGTAATATTGGCCTTCTTCATCGGAGAAAAACCAAGAAGATGTAGATATATAGTTGTAGTATATATAGTTGGGTTGATATTTCGGCAACATGCCTTTGTCGAAACAATAGCAGAGGATTGTTTTGATAAAGGCATGTTGCCGAAATATCGACCCAAATATATCTCAATTATCCTGTTTTTTTTCCTCCGAGGAATAAGGCTTGTGCCACTGTCTTGTCTATGAGTTTAGAGCGCATCAAATGTTGACCGCTGGGATTTTGTGGCTCGCATTGTTGCTGTTCTTTTGGGGGGGGGAGGGGTTTAGGGCACGCCGACGGATACTGTGCCCCGGACGGACATGGTGCGCCGATAACGAGACATTATTTAGTTTGTGTCGAGGCTATATTGCGGAAATCTGATTGCGCTAAAAATACGAACAGCACCTCTGCCTCAATGACGCAACACGTTAAGGTAAATTCGCGGTGGGGCGCAACGACTAAAATAATGCAGACGTTCGTCGTTCAAGGGCGGACATGTTTGCATGGTATGGTGAACTGTCAGGAGAACATGGAAGCGAGAACACTTTGGCCAGTCTTCGCTACGAAGCAGGTAACCATGCGTTTTATACGTATGGGTGGTGCAGAACCCCTCATTGCAACTCCTTCCCGTCTTGATTCACGGAGCACGAATGCCATGGGACTAATCTCGGTATTACTACCCGGAGCTCGGTGCTCGATACTCGGTCCCAACCGTACATGTTCAAGTTCTGATGTATGCATCAAAACTCATCGTTCCGAAGGTCTCCAGCAGGGAGAGCAAGTATTCTATTGCACGGCACTTGTGCCGCCCGACTAGCATCAGAATCAGCCTGTTCATTCCCTACGACGCATACGCAGCCGGGGAGCCAGCAAAGCACAACCGTTTCCCCTCCCTGCCAGGTGCAGCCAGGCATATAAAGGTATCCTGTATAACCTGAAAGGTCGGAGCAAAACGTTTCCGAGCCAGCAGGTACTTGCAGGTCCGATTAGATGAGACGTGAATGCTCGTTATCATCCTCGATAAAACGCAGTGTCTCCGAGACGGCAAACAACTGGCTGTAAGTACCGACGCACGTTCCAGCAGCGTGGAAGACCGAGTTACAGACCCACTCCCAAACGCACCTCCGGAGCCGCCATCGGTTTGGAGCGATCCGTGCATATCAGAGTACATTTACAATAATATGCCACAGGTTCCAAAGCTAAAGACCAAAATATGTCAGGGAAGACATCCTCTTTCTCCGATTCACAGCGGCTTGTCTAATATTGGTGAAGCTAAATGCTAGGGGGGGGGGGAGGGGGCTAACAAGTCCTATTCTGTCGTCACACTGTGGAGGCGTATACCGTTCGCATCAAATGAGGCCCTGATCCTAGCGTGGACCGGGCGGCTCGCTGGAAAGTTCTCGCTATGGAAAAACGTCGCCAGTCGCCAAAAGAACACTGCATCGCATGCGGAATGCGTGTAGAACTGCCACGGTCTGCAGGTCTGCCGCGTTCTGCAGGTTTGCTGTGGTCTGCAGGTCTGCCGCGGTCTGCAGGTCTGCCGCGGTCTGCAGGTCTGCCGCGGTCTGCAGGTCTGCCGCGGTCTGCAGGTCCGCCGCAGTCTGCAGGTCTGCCACGACCTGCAGGTCTGCCACAGTCTGCAGGCCCGCCGCAGTCTGCGGGTCTGCCGTGGTCTGCAGCGCGTGCTGAACTGAATGCGAATGTGGACCGCGTGAACCCGTGTCTTGCGGTGAGTGGTGACTCGTGAGCCTCCGTGCGCAGCCTCACACCGGGCGACATGCCGCCTCCTGTGGCATGTTGCGTTCTCAGCAGCCATTATTAATGAGTGATGCTTACACATTTGCGGAAAGCGCCATGCCTGCAGCGGCTGGTTCTCACGCGCCTGCGCACTCGCCGCCATTCAATCGCTGACCGACTACCTGTTTATCCCAGGGGCAAGGGACGTCCTCTCATGTGTGTGTGTGGGGGGGGGGGGGGGAGGGGCATGCCCCTTTTTGGGCTGTTCTCCTGCCAAGAGACATAGGAAAGCTGCTAAATAATCAGAAAATTGGGGGCTCAACATTATTTGCCTTCCCTTTCCTCAGTTCCGCGCATATGTTTCACCTATACACTGCATATAGCATCCACTAGTAACAATAGCGTTGCCACCTCGAGCATGACCAGAAACTTACGTATGCGCAGGTACAGGGCAGGGAGCCTGGGAACCATGATACCCCACTTTTGTAAGTGGAGTGCCAGTAATGGTGAGCAATGGTTAGTGCCACCCGCACTTTTGGTGGCTACGAGTTTTATTTGGGACGTCTCATTCCTCGATTTACACACAGCGGATCTCACATCAAAACTATAGGTGTGAATGGGAATTCCTTGGGAATTTAATCTAAACGGTGCACTGTCGAATTCCGTTTCAAATTCAACTGGAATATACCAAGCCACAAATTTTACGAGTTATAGATACATCGTGAAATAAAATGCAAATGTGTTAAATGCATTCCAACATTAAGCTCAACTTAAGATGGCAGCGGGCATATTTGCCAAAATGTAGCGAGCTTTGCGATTAATTGTATTACATTAAATTGTGCGGCTGGATTCAATATTGCACCGTGCCGTATGAAATAACACGCGCGCGGGTGAGTGGTCAGTTTGACACCCGGAAGATTTTCACAAAACAATGCTCCGACGGCGTGGCATGTTCGCGTCAAGCGTTGCATAGCTGTTCGTCATTTGGTAGCGAATCTTGTGTTATGAACAAATTAGATGTCCCTTGAACGGTCACTGACTTATGGCAAGCCATTCAGCCCGTGGCTATCAGCGAAGATAATTTTTATGGAATCCCTCAATCCGATGCGACAACGGAGTGTTAGCTGAAACCAAACATTTCTGACAATTATTTGGCAATAAAACAACTACATTTGGGATGAAAACAAATTCCATTGATTTAGGGTCAAGTCTAAATGTCAGACCGAGGTACAAAGCAAACCCGCTTTTTTGCTGGAGAGGTTGCTTTGAGGAGTAGTTTCTGAAGCTCATTCCGAATTTCTTGAGAATAGGGAGTGCAACAAACACATTCCGTGGACTTCTCAAGGGTCAGAATGTGTGACCGACCTGCAGTAATCTAGATTATCCCATTTTTGGAATTGCATCGCCTAACGCCGTATTTGTTACGCCACGCAATGCAAAGGAGATAATAAAAATGACTTGTTCTTATTAAAAAATCAAAGTAACCTCGTAGGTTTTCGGTCACCGTACGCTTCTAAAGCTCATTGACCTAAGATTGACAACAGTTTCATTTTGCTTAGAACAGATATCTAGGCTCGAAACGGACCAGGTTTGCCCTTATTTTACCCGGAGGTCATAACCTAAGGACCTCAAATTTTGACAGGTTAGCCCACGTAAAGACCATCCCATCCTATGAGTTTGGTTATGAGCTTTCTTATTATTTGGGATCTCAGGTGTGGTCAAATTGACCCCCACCAAGCAAAAGTCATTTAATCGCCGACCCGAGCGTTTTTCAGAATGCATGGTCTCAGAGACGGTTTGCTATCGATAACTTCTTCTTATGAGTGATAAACTGCTTGACATTTACTGCTTCAGAGCAGAAAAAGCTGCATGCCTTATATATGAAAGGATATAACGTTATTTAATGTGTTTTGCTGCCAATGCATGAATAAAGCGGAGTACAAGACACAACGCCGTTTTAAATTGTCTTAACCAGACATTTTTTGTCCCTTGACCTTGACAATTAAACAAACTGATCTAAACCCATCACCTTAACTGATCTAAGCCCATGGTACACGGTGGACGCAGCCCAGGGAGTGATGAACTTGGATGTTAGGAGCCTTTTAAAAAACAAACTCGCGAGACTGTAGAATAAAGAAGTGAAATCGGTGTTGCTTTAATAAAATGAGCGCACGAAATCAAAATATCGCCATTCATCTTTTTACCAAAACCCTCAACCGCACATCGAAATCTGAATCCAGTTTGTGTGAATCCACAGGTGGATCTTTATAGGGGGGGGGGGGGGGAGGGAGGGAGGGACGGGAATGCTTCAGTGCCTACCTTTTTTCAACGGAGAACATATGAGAAAAACAAGTACTTTTTCGCCGAAGTTGGATGAATATCACCTTTTTAAACTTGTCGAAATGGCGACTTAACTGTTTTCATCAGCATCTTCATGAACCGCTCGTTCCATTTTTCTCAGTAATGGTTGATGGTGCACATTGAGCGATGGATGGTAATAAACGATGTAAATTAAGTTTGCGGTTAACATCTGGATCTACTACCCGTGGCTCTGAGCGATGCAGTTTTTCCCATTTTACCGTCGATGATCTTTTTGTTCCTGCTATTTTTCCTCCGGATTTTTTATTATCTCCGGATACCCATGGGTCAACCCAAAGCCTGACACGCCTGGAAATGGCCTTGATATCCGAACATATTCATTTTTGCATCATAAGGCATGCGGTCATTCTTACAACACGTGTGCGCTTAAAACGTAATCCACGCAAAGCATTTGAACATGCCTTGTTCGTGTATTAAATGTCAAGGTGCAATCAAGGAATATCGCTCCTGACTGGGAGGCGCAGGGGTGGGGGTGGGCTTGGGGCGTGTAGGGGGCATGCGCATATGCGCATATGCGCATATCTTGATCGCATCTGCAAATGCACTAGCACACGAAGGGTGACGACGTCTCAGGTGCAGGGAAAGGGAGAGAAAGGGAGAAGGAGAGATAAATGAAGAGAGAGAAAGAGAGAGAGAGAGAGAGAGAGAGAGAGAGAGAGAGAGAGAGAGAGAGAGAGAGAGAGAGAGAGAGAGAGAGAGAGAGAGAGAGAGAGAGAGAGAGAGAGAGAGGGATATATATATATATATATATATATATATATATGCTCCCATCATCTTTATCTATATATATATATATATATATATATATATATATATATATATATATATATATATTACCTGGCCAATAAATATTCGCTTAGGAATGTTCATTCTTCAGTCATATTCCAATCATCGAGAAAGCTATGTAACATGGTTGTAAAAACATGTGCACTCGCAAGTCTAAGAAACAAAATCCCCATGTCCGGCTTTGCAGACTCCGCAACATTATCTAAGATGTTGGCCATCGTCGTTGGCCGCCGCTCAAAGCCTGCGGATGATGGGTGGGCGAAATGATGACGCATTTGAAATAAATACCTTTGAAGGCGTTAGGACATCAATTCATACATTCAAAAACCGCCCCGACGTGTTTTTCAACTTGCATGATTTTTAGGTTACTGAAAGGGACTGAGCAGTATTTACAGCACCGCACACTGATGTTGAATCTGATGGTGGAACTGTGAGAGTAAAGGTAGGGGCTCTAATATTGTTGTTGTTATAACGGGTTGAGTGTTCATAGGAGATCCTCAAAACTATACGGGTGAACTGTTCACCCCAGTCTTATGACTCAACAGTACGAACTGATTTTGACATACTTTCGGAAGCATAACTTCACCGCGGTTTACGAGGGAATCAGCATGCATGTTGACCCAGGTAACGTCCCAAACTTATCTTCCCCCTCCCCACCCCGCCCCCAGGAGTGCGGGAAAATTGTCACTCCGTCGGGTCATTTGCCGTCGCCACGGTCCATGCCAGTTGGCCCCAGAACTACGTGCATGCCGGCAGACTGCAGGGCACGCCTGACGAGACCGTTCAGCGCCGCGTGTCGGGGGTGTCTTCCAGCGCTGAGATGGCTTGTCAGGGCATGGTAACCGCATGCATGGTGGCCAGCTTGGAGTCAAGTTCTTTGAGCCAACAATGTCCATTTCAGGGCTGTGGAATGCAGGAGAATGGATAATGGTGGGACAAAATTATACTTACTTGGCATTATCCAACTAGACTTAGCGCTCACAGGGACCCCTATATGGGATGTGTGCTCGGCGCTCGAACGAGGCCCGCACCAGGAGGCTTAAGCCCACTTGTTTTTGTTGCAAACAGCCTGCCTTGGACAAACGAGGTGTCGCAAGGATGCGGTATGAAGCTAGAATGAGGAAAGAGGGCAGATCCGCAATACGAGCACAAGGGATTTGGAATCATTGTGAAAAGCTATTAAAAGGTACGAGCGGGGCACAAGTCCGACATTTATTATAATGAATCATAACAGAACAGGCAATCGTGCTATAAACATGATGGTTCCAACGATTCTCGCACGTGACTGTGTTAGACAACACGACCTAGAGAAAAAAAAACTCCGCTCTAATGCCGTTCGATCATCCGAGAGATAGTGCTGCCATCTGGCACCCAGTGAGATCTACTCCACGGCCGGTAGGTGGCTCTTCTGCTAGCCGGATGTGGCAAGGCACCGTGCTGGTGACTTTTTTCATTAGCGTGGAGTTTGGATTGTTTGAGCTACGACTGACTCAGGGCTGAAAGACACATGCTACTTCGTTTTGGAAATTGCCTCCAAATCGTTACAGGTAGGTCCACTAAATGTTCAAGTACCTAACGTGAAATCAAGTTCGTATTTTCGCCGCAATTTCGCCTTTCAACTCGCATTTCACAAGCGGAAACAATGACGAAGCCTGGTCGGGTCGTTGGGTTATGCCGCCCCAGTGGAGGATGACACGAATGCTTGTTACTTAATGCGCAGTAATTTACAACTTTCCTTCCTGGTGTAAAACGACTGCGACGAGCGACAAACGACAAAGACAAGTGAAGCGACAAAGTTGCGGAAACAAATGTCTACTTCTTCCAAAACAGCTCACATCGCGACAAACGTCGTACGATTGTGTTAATGCATCTACCAAAACTTATACAGGTTTGACTTCGAATACCCCTGACTGTTCATCTTACTCACACAACGAAAGAGAATGTCCTACATTTGGAGATATTGAAGCGAGCATCAGATGTCATGGAATAAGCTCAGTGAATAAAAAAGACGAAACGAGTGCTCTAAAAAACGCAATTTCTCTGTTTACTGAATGTGCTCCTAAGCACTTCGTGTTTCATTACGTCACCGTTCTTTGCACAACATTGATTGAGAGCCAGTCGACGGCCTTTATATCTGGAAATCGTGCTCACGACCGCCAGAGGTTCGCGCTTGGACAATTATGTTTTTCTTGGCCTTGATCGCCGCATGGCTTATGAAATGGCAGGACTTTAATGACGTTATCATGACGTCATTAATGCCAAATTGATTTGGAAAAACTCTCCCCGAAATACACTTCCCATCCTTGCGGGCATATGGCCCAAAAACTGGAGGGGTTTAGGTCTTGCGGAGAGCATGGCTGTGAACTGCATCGAATTATCTTCAACCCGGCGATTTCAGTTCAAAACCGTAATAAATGTTGAACACTCACTTAAGAGGCTGGTCCAGCACAACAATCTTGGTCGGCATACCCAACATAGCACACAACATAAGGAAAATACTTTATTTTAGACAAACTAGCCCTGAGGTTCCTCTAGAGCATGTTTTTTAAATATGCCCCAAACGTGAGAATATGGAGATATGCCCTTTAAGGGCCCGCCGTTTGCCCCTGACTGGGCTGGCCTGCGGCCGGTATCCGGGTCAGGTCAGGGTAGCTAAGGTCAGGTGACGTCAAAAGACAAGGCGGACTGCGCCGAGCATTTTGACGCATCACACTTTCGTCGAAAGTTTCTGCTGATCGTTTGGGATGTCACTATCGGAAAAGGTATTGTCTGGAATCAAGCAACCGGTGTGCACTGATCCCAGGAACCCACTCAGTCAAAAAATTATTAAATCTGAGGAAACGGTCTAACTCTGCTTTTAGTGCTTATCTCCAAGCGATTGCCCTTCGTCGATGATCGAGGTTTTGGGAACTAAAATGCTGATTGAAAGCATCCGTTACTGGGTCAGTTAGCTTCCTCGGCACCTCGGACAACAGGAACGAAGTCGTGCGGCGCTGAGCTGCCGCACCCACTCAGTAAATAACGGCACTCTCAAATGAGCCTCTCCAGATTTGTCTTGAGTGCCAGGCTCCATCTGTCCTTCCACGCTGGCCAAGTGGCTGGCGCGGAGAAAACTGAACTGCTCCGGCGGTTTGAAGGCCGTGCGCAATGCGCGTGTGCAGACGATCACCCCAATCCTCCGAGCACCCGCCTAAACCGCGGGCAAGTCTCACACCGTGGTCGATGTTTCTTGGCTGGGTCCTCCGAACTGATCGTGTCATGATTCGCTTCGCGCTATGTAAACACGTGGGGCCAGTTAGTCGGGACTTGTATTTCTGCACAACTGATCGGAGGTCGACACAACTGTTATCATACCGGAAACTCACCAGGTGGCAGCACCTGCAACACGACACCACTTTCAAAACACCAGTGAAGGTCGGGCCTCTAGTTCGTCAATGCTATTTTAACGTATCGTCTTCAAGTACCTTGTTGGCGAAAGCGCATTTCATGATTCCATAAATTTGGTATTTTTGTACTCGCTTCCGTCATTTGCGTGCGTTTATTATAAAAGGGTAATGCGAGCTTCCTGGTGCCCATGGCATGATAATATAGCTCAACTATTCGAAACTACAACGAGCAGTTGCTTGTGGCTTCCCGACGGTAACTGTGTCAAGTGCCCAATCACAAAACCTCTACTGAGAAAGCACATGTTAGCGAACTGAGAAAGCCACGCGACATCGGTAACAATGCCAATCCTAACTTCAGGAACATACAGAAAGACAAACAGCCAAATAATTTAATCAAGCTGACGGTCGAACGAAGCAGCACTATCACCTCTTGGCACTGAATGCGTAATGTGTTGATGTCCAGCTGTGCATTGCACTACTCAGACGCAGCTGTACTACATCAAACAAGCGATCATCTCGTAAAACACCGGCAAAATGTTGGTAAAGTATGTAATGAAAACTGGACATTGACACACTAAACATTCACGATCTGTGCTGATCTCCGCCAAATTGAAGGTATGCCTACCATTCACAAACTTTGTCCTTAATGGCTATCTATAAACCAAAAAGAAAAGAAAGCTCTATACTGCATGCATCTATGCTCTCTAAGCACCCAATGTCAGGATGTCTTTTATGTGATTTACGACAGACCTGATCATCCGCACCGGTTGCTGTGAGAGCTGAATTCTTTGTGCCAGCGCTTCCTCGGCTACCACTAAATCATACAGTGTAAACACCTAAGAACCGACTAGTCTACGACGCAGCGGATCACCGTCATCACGAGGGTCCTAAACTCTTCTCTAGACCACTCTACGTCGTTTGATTCGACATCACAGCCTGTCATCACAGCTGTTCTACTTCCGAGTTCCCCCCCGTCTAGGACGAGACTTTTTGAGCTTCACGATGGTGAGCGGTATGCAGCTACGTCCGAGGGACCAGCACATCTCGCAGAGGTCCCTCAAGTGGGGCTTACCTTTGCCCGCAGTGGGTTTCTGTTGTCGGTACACCCGTGAGTAAGGGAATATGTACTGTTCCCAGCCCAAGGCAAAGCACTCGCCACAGAGCTGAGACATTCCGCCCCAACTATTGGCGGAGGTCCACCTGTGCATGCAGTAGGTGCATTGGTACTTTCCGAACATTTTCCAGACGAGTTCTTCATCGTCACCAACTGCGGTTTTGTCTTGCGTTTTCTTGTTACCCTTGGTGGACTTTGCGGCTTCCTTCGACGCCTTGTCCTCGGATGACAGCGCTTTCTTCTTGCCAGCGGTCGCCACCTTGGACGGCTTGGTCTCAGAGGCGGACTGCTGCTTCTTGTGACCTGTCTCCTCTTCCGTGGAGTCGTCTTTGGTCTTTTGTTCTTGTTTGCGCCCTGCGTCAGTTTTCCCAACCGCAGGGCCTGGCGCAGTCCCCACCGCAGGGCCTGGCGCAGTAATCTGGGCGGCGACACTCTGGTTCCGTTGCTTTGGCCTGCACCCTGCGTAAATACCTTGCACGTTATCCTTAACATTGGTTGGTGGACCGATGCTACCAGCGCCAGCACACGCAACTGTGCCTTCGAAATAGACTGGTCGAGCTCTTTGGCGCCACTGACGTCAGGAACAGTTTTGCTGGCGTCAACAGTAGCACTCTTCTGCAACGTGACGGAGATTTCAGAGGCATTCACAAGCTGAACGGTACTACCCTCGTCAACAGCTGCACCACTTCCCGCCACCAGTGAACTTACGACGCCATTCCCAGCAGCACTATCTTCGTCAATAGCAGCACCACTTCCCGCCACGAGTGCACTGGTGACGTCGTTCCCAGCAATATTACCTTCGTTAACAGCAGCATCACTTCCGGCCACGGGTGTACTTGTGACGTCATTCCCAGCAGCACTACCTTCGTCAACAGCAGCACCACTTCCCGCCACGGGTGCACTTATGACGTCATTCCCAGGGACACTACTCTCGTCGACAGCGGCACCGCTTCTCGTCACGGGTGCACTTGTGACGTCATTCCCAGGAACACTACTCTCGTCAGCAGCAGCACCGCTTTCCGCCACGGGGGCACTTGTGACGTCATTCTCAGGAACACTACTCCCGTCAACAGTAGCAACACTTCCCGCCACGGGGGCACTTGTGACGTCATTCCCAGGAACACTACTCTCGTCAACAGCAGCACCGCTTTCCGCCACGGGGCACTTGTGACGTCATTCCCAGGAACACTACTCTCGTCAACAGCGGCACCGCTTTCCGCCACGGGGGCACTTGTGACGTCATTCTCAGGAACACTACTCTCGTCAACAGCAGCACCACCTCCCGCCACGGGTGCACTTGTGACGCCGTTCCCAGCAATAAATCCAGCCTTCCTTTGTTCACTGTTTGTCGCGTCAGCAAGGTTGAGAACGGCAACATCAGTCACACACCCTTCGCTTTGTAGCTCATTGACGGTGTCTCCACCATCAGAAGGTGTCCCTCCACCCGCGGCCTCCTCACAGTCAGCTTTCTGTTGGTTGCCTGCTCCCACAATAGACCGATCGCCTCCGTTTTCCCCGGCACTCGAGGCCATGGTATGCTTGTCACCTACGCGAGCTGGCGCCTGGATGATCTCGCTGTTTGTTGCTTGAGAACCCACCAGGCTTGCGCTTCCCAACTTTGCCATCACCGCCTGGCTATCGTCTGAACCCACCAGTAGTTCAGCGGTCTCGAGCGGCTGTTGTGGTGATGCGCTGACTCCATCGGTCGCTGTCCACAGCTCTTGGCTCTGTTCAGTGCTGGCCCGCTGGTCCCGGTCTGTCAGATGGACCTCAACATTCCCAGAGTGCTGTTGATGGGGCTCAGCTTCACGCTCCGGTTCTGTGGGCTGGACCTCTTCGGTGACTTCAAGCTGCTGGCAATGCCGCCCAGGACCAGTTGGATGCTCCCGTTTGGAGGGTCGACCCTCTTCGCTGGCTGCAGACTGCTGGTTATGCTCTTCTGAACCGGTGTGCCCCCCTAGTTCGGTGTGCTGGACACCTCCGCAGGATTCATGACGCTCATGGACATCTCCGCAGAGTTCAGGCCGCTCATGGTGCTGTGCAGTGCTGATGTATTGCTCCTTTGCTGTGCGCTGGGCCTCTCCGCTGATTTCGGACTCATCGCGCTGCTGCTTAGTGTCATTTTGATGCTCCTGTTCTGTGGGTGGAACCCCTTTACTGACCTCAGGTTGTTCATGATGCTGATCCGTGTCAGCTTGATATTCCTGTTCTGTGGGTTGGACCACTTCGCTGGCTTCAGGCTGCTTGTGACGCTGTCCAGTGCTGACCTGTTGCTCCTGATCTATGCCCTGGGCATCTTCGTAGGTATCAGGCTGCTGGTGGTGCTGTTCAGTGGTAGCCTGCTGTCCCTGCGCTGTGAGCTTATCCTCTTCCTTGAGTTTGAACTTCTGCTGGCAATGCTGAACGTCGCTGTCCTGCTCAGAGCCCCTGCACACAACTTCCGCATTCTGCTCCACCTTTCCGCACTGCTCAGCCCTGCGGTCCGCTTCCGTCAACGGCATCACCTCCGTCGCCCTCACCTGCACGTCAGCCGCCTCCGGCAGCATCTGGCGCTGCCCGCCAGCACCATTTCCCAGCGACATGGCGCCGCACCGGCCCCTCCCGCGCCCTACTGCGCCGCGCCGCCGCCGACTGACTCAGCTCGCGGCTGCAGCCGGCCAGACCCGAGCCGATGCCGCGGTATCAGCTGGCTGCCCGGCTCGGGTACGGCCGCTCGCGGACCGGCCGCGGACACCGCCGGGTGGGACGTGGGGACGGGACGCGCTCGGGCCGCGAGACGACGACACGCCGCTGCTCTCCGCCGGCGAGCGCACCGCACCGTACACGGACGCCGCGGACAGGGCGGGCTTCGCTCGGCGACTGCAGCTCTGGCGCCGAGCCGCACCCTTGTTGTTCTGACCTCGGCCGGGCGCGGCGGGGCTTTCCCGCGGATGCCCGCTGGGCGCACAGTACACCCCGGTTAGCGCGGCCACGTCACTGGTGGAGTCATGAGAGGAGGGGGCGGGCGGGGCTTCCCAGCCACCAGCCCGTTCGCTTCGAGGCGCGCACGCGACCTTTGGCACGTCGGCAAGGCCAGGAGAGCCTGTCATCAGCCCGGTGAGTAATGACTCCCCTTTCGTCTAGCGCTCTCAGCGGAGGGATGGTGGGAAGAGAAGAGTGAGTCATACGTCCGTCGCCCCTGTTTGCCGTACGCCACCGTAGCTGCCCTGCAACAGCCCACTGCTGCAGGTCGCCCACACCGCCGAATGAAAATGGAACGCGGTGCGTGGTACCTGTTCTCTATGAGCTACGGCGCAGCTAGAACGACTCTGCAGGAACATTTGAACGCTATGAACTTGATCAGCCTAGCCCGACCCGGCCGTCATGCGGTCCATTTGCGGTCACTGGAACATGATACACGGAAACATCGGGATGCCATCTTGCAGTTCAGTGACAAGCGCGTAATTTCCTTGCAGTTTTGCCTGACGAATTATGAGCCTTTTGTTTGCGAACTAGGGCCCTTTGTGAATTGCATTCCAAGATCCACCGGACTCAACCCATTAGTGAATGCAAAGTGGATCCAAAGTGAATAAGATCCTCCCACAAACCAGTCTGACGAATTCCAACTAAGATCCGGTAAAATTCATCGTGTCAGAAGATGACATTGAACAGCCCATTTCCATTCGTCACAGTTTGCGGGGCTTTCCATACCATCGTTGAATGAAGAGCACATGAGTACATTTACTAGTCTGTGGTTTGCTCCTCCCCATCATGTTAATCCAGTCTAATCCACGAGGTTCAACCAATTTTCTTTTGCCTTCCAGTCCCCATTCACGTCGATCTTAACTGCGGCCCACGGATTAACTTGCGTTCGGCCAGGGTCTGAGGCAGCCGCGCACCGTCGGGGGAAGTTGACTTCCACCCTGGGATCTCTCACTTCCTGAAGTCGTACAAAAAAAGAACAAAGGCACTGTCGTGAAGGTCTCGTCAAATCATGAAGAATGCACACCAAGGTTTTGGCCTTAGGTCAAATGTGAGGTTGCTACAGGTCACGAATGGAAAAAACGGTCGCTCTGGTAAATGTAGTTAAAACATATGTTAACAAGTCAAGACGGATATTGAGGGCTCAGAAATAAGCGTTCAGACTATGGAAAGTCCATTCTGACCATTTCTGCCCCCCGCAGCGGCCAGGTCAGGTGAGGTCACGGTTGCAAAATGGGTCTACCAGCAGGCTACAAGAGCGATACTTTTTCACAATGTGCCTCTGGCTAAGTTTGTCTTATAACATCCAGCTGTAGGGGAAGTTTTCTCAGACACAAAGATGCCACTTCAGGCTGACCTAGAGGTCAGAGGCCAGTTAGGTCAACTTGGACCCAATTTATAAGCCATTCAATGAAATATTGAAGTGCTAACCGGGTCTAAGTGGCCAATGCGATAATTTTCTGTGGTCAGACATGGTGTGTAGTAAATCTAAGGGTACTCAAGGTCGCATAGCGCCTGTATACATCATGCGCATAGTTCCTTCGATGCTTCACAATGCATGTATAACAAACTGCGGACAGGCACGTTAGTTCATGAACACAAGCGTCACAAACTCCACAAACACGACATAAAGTTGGTGACACGCGTCGCACTCGTCCATCTAGCCTCTCCGCTACTGACAACAGAAGTCATTGCCTTGGATGACCTCATATTACCTTGCATGTCTCCTCGCGACCTATTGTGACCTCGTTATGCATTAGGATGGCAATACATGATTTCATAGAATACTCGAATCCTGCGCCCGACATTAACTAATAAAACTGCCTATTTTGAGCTCAGCATGGGTAATGCGTAAGGCGCCCACAGATGCATGTTATGAGCTAGGCTTCTGGAGTCATGTGCTCTGTGGTCACATGATGATTGTACATATGAGCTGGTACCCTTTTCCTCATGTACAAACATAGCTACACAAAATTTCTCAAATTTACATTATTTGCGAAACAAGTCGAAAAAATGACTCATCTCAGGTCACTCACTTCGCGTGTTGGGAGAAATCCGAAATAAACAGACTATGTACTATTGTGTTTTATTACTATAGCAAGTTTGAGCAATGACAAATAACGTGCAAAAACTTATGCGTGGTCAAAATTTGCGAGAAATCGACCTCTTTGACCTCATCAAAGACACTTGCTTCTAGGTACCTTGCCAGGTCAAAACGTTAAATTCCCACGCAGAATGAAAAACTGACAGACAACAGGTAATGCAAATTTGGTGTCGCTGCGATCTTTTGGTTTTGAGCTATGCACGAAAAACCACAGGGGGAAGCCAACACCCTCCCGGCCGGGCGCAGGTTAATAGCAAGTTCGTGGTTTCTCCGCTTCATGAAAGCTGAACGGGTGCATTGCAGACTGAATGTGTGATTTTCCGTTTATGTCGCAAAATGAACAAGGCGTGCAATGCTTCACCTCACTTCAGCCGTGTTCCACCGAGCTTTTTTAGATAACAACTTTCCTTTAACCCCATTCGAAAAACGCGCTTAATCCAAAACTCGCCAGCAGCGAAAACGCTCTGCGACATGGGTTGAAGCGGAGCCCGGATCCAAATTCACGTCCACGCTCCGGACCCGATTCGGATCCGCAGCGTGGACCCGGACCCGATCCGGATCCGCAGCGTGGGACGATGTGTGCAGCCTGTCAAGCAGGTCCAGCACAAACCATGGATCCGCCCAGAGACGGTGTAACTGGACACTCACAAAAGTCACGTCCTGTAACCCCGTCGTTACTTTTTGATGTTTTAATGTGGATAGACGGTTATGGTTATTTTACGCGCACAACAAGGCACCAACTTCATCAGTTAGGAGTGAAAATAGCCGCGACCTTGTAAAATTGTGGCATGAAGGCTCCTTTCATTTCATGTGCTATACGCTCATTTTGAAAATGTCCTGTTCGCTCTCAGTTTAGCTGGTCTTTCTTTGATTCGCACTTAAACCGGTTTCAAGAGAGATTCTGATTCCTATGTCCATAGCGTGCAGGATGATATCGTTGCTGCGTCAGCGCCGCTTACAAACATGCACTGTTTGCACCTGTTTGTGTAACCGCACGTGCTGAGGTCTCAGCCGTCCCTGAATAATTCGCCATATCTGGTGCTCTGAAGGCTTGAGCTGTTTTAAGGTGTCCCAAATGTAGAGCGCTTGGACGGGTAAATGCGTCGTTCGATGATAATGATAGCAGGCTACAGTCACACCGCATGTTTTAAGTAAAAAGGGATTTGGCACCGGTTTATGTTGCGCTTTTGTGTTGCATTCGTCTGCTTTTCATATTCCCTGGGAGTCCTGAGAGAGTGGAGCGGCTTGAAAAGATGGAAAGATTTATTCATCCAGACATTTTTTCCTCACAAAGGCCAGAACCACGAAACTTTGAAACATTATTCACGTGAGGATTTGTTAAATGATTGGCGTGACAACTAAAGTGAAACTCTTGGTGACAAAAATGAGGTCACCAATTAAAAACTATATCGATCGACAGTCTCAGCTGGAGATAGTCAACATCAAAGGCATCAGAATGCGTATACAGGAAAACGGTCAACAATTTGTGGTGCAGCGCATGAAAAAGGAAAATTGCGACTTAGCTATGGTGTAGATGTTGATCTACAGTTGAGCAACACTGGTAGAGATCACAGATAAGCTGCAAGACATGTTGGGCAATTGGATGGAACCGGTAGTCGAAGTGGGGTTTGAGCTTGCTTGCAGTGAATATCACGAACTTGAAGAGCAATTCAGGTAACTTCCAGCGACAGATGTGTGTCATCATTGTACACACGATGGAAAAAGGCTGGCTATTACACACAGTTTGACGCTGATTATGACATTGAAGCTCGCTTCCGAAGTCAAAGACCAGCGTATTGGCTCGTCGGGGAAATGTGCTGAGTAGTCAAGCCAAGTCACGTTTTGGGCAATTTGCGTGGTAATCGCTTTCGCGTAAACATTCTGTGAGCATGGTATTCACAGCTTGCACCGTTGAACATTCTGACAAGGCCAATTCCCATAAACAGCGCCGCTCCAAACACACGCCGTCATTGGGCCGTTTCCTTCAGACGCCTACACGGCCGTCTGAAGTAACGGGAGGAAGAATGTTCTGGATACTCTCTGTCGCCGTCCAGGTCTGCGGGCGGCGGTGCCAGCATCCGACGGGTGGGTTTTCACGTGGTGTGACGAGGTCCAAGACGGAACAGAGGCTGAGCTTCGCATGGGGAGGAAACGTTGCCGGGAATGGCACCGGAAGTAGACGCTATCTCCTCGAGCGTGTGCCTCCATCCAGCGCTGGGGGCGCCGTCGGCCGCGCGCGGTCGGTCGCAGGGCGCAGTGAGTGGCCATTCCGATCCCACGAAGTTTAACTAAAAAATTTGCGAGTTATTTGGTTGAATGTGCAAGTATTCGACGTGCCATTCCCCTGTTAGTAGATATTTCCGGGGTCGCCTACTTTGGTCGCCTAATTTTCACGCGACTCAACCGTCGGCTATGGTTCTTTTTGCTGACAATCTACGAGGTGGCCCCAGAGGTCCTCGAGATCTTTCCAAAACTAGGCAAGCTAGAGTCGCGCGAATACCGACATTTTAAGGCTCTCATCGAACGGCATCACATGAGTGTAGCTGAACGCCGATGAAAGGTATCAGTAGCAGGTCAAGTCAAGTCATAGTGGCCAAATTAGCAGCTCATGGAATCTCGTTATAAGTAGAGCTATGCGTGCTACGAACAGGGTTAAAACAGAGTTAAGAACAGGACAAACTTGAATAGCTATTGTGAAGCTCTGTCGGATGTTAGCAAGGAGACATCAATGGATGCGATGCGTGATATGTCAGACCAAAGCATTGAGGGCTATTGTATTCATTTATCCTTCTGGCTATATAAAAATGACTATCAAGAACAAAACAAGGCTCTTTAAACGATGCAGTGTCGGGAAGACTTTCAAGGTGTCAGCGTTCGTGCAATTAAAGCTCAAATAGCGACATCCAGCATCTCTTATTTATGAAAAGTACAAAGGCCTGCCTAGCTTGACCTTTGATAACCTTTACCTGCAAACCCAGATGTAATACCAATTATGCACATCGGAGCGATGCACTAGGAGAATCAGTCTAAACCCCTCTGACATTTCTGCAAGAAGGAGGCCCCATTTGTCTATCTTAAGTAAAGCGACACCAAACTAACTTCAGGAAAGATGTCAGGTCATGGACGTAAAGGTGAGGAATTGTCCATTTCACTTAGTAGTAAAATATTATTTGGTACAAAAGTTGCAGCTTCGCGCTCAAAATTGTCCAGAATATACATTGATAAGATTTAGGGCTTCTCTGTGGGCTCCTTGTATGGTGAGGGCTAACATGGCACCGATGGCACCGATATTCCCTTCATTGCATGCGTAAATGTTACCAACTTCTTTTTGGGAAGAACGTCGGGGGCTGACTGGCAAGCGAACATTACAGCATACCTGAGAACACTGAACAGGGCAACAGCAGGACGTGTGTGCCAACTGATGCGAACCAAAAACGGATTATCCATCAACCATGACTTATGGCGTGCGACGTGGCTTACAACGTGATCAGCGGTGCCATCGGGCGGGCACTGGTCGAAACGTGGACCGATGGAAACAAGAGACCACGTGACCGGTTTGTACTTTCAGATCACGCCAGTCATGTGCAGCGGCCACGATAGCAGATGCCCAGGGCCAAAAGTCACACGTTTTGCTTAATAGCGCGTGGCTAACTCGCAAGTCACAACCCAGCGGCTCCAGCTTGACTATCGCACTGATCCGCAGGTTTCGGGGTGGTTTATTAGTGATGTTAGGTCCTGGCAGCCAGAGCAGAATGGAGCAGTGAAGCCAACCACACGGAGTTAGCAGGTTTGCCGTCGACAGGCTGCTCAGTCATCTAAACAATGTCCGGCTCACAGATGCACCATAAATCGCCAAGCTGTCGGTCCTTGTGGACTTTTCAAGCCATTCTCGAATACGGTACGTGGTGACGTGAGCTGCTAGGGCCAAAAAACCTGCAAAGGCTTTAAGTCCAATTCACTTTTACCGAAATCACCCTTTCAAAATATGTTTGTTTTTCATGATACAGGGTGTCACGAATTTGATGCGCGGTTGTATCGTCTTCACCAACAGAGAACTTATTGAGATCGTGTCATGATTTATTTGCCAGCGTAATCCCCACGCAGTGGTGTACATTACCGCATGCGCTCCGGCATGCCGCACACCATGTTGTTCAGAGTCTCTGTCTTGACCCCCCGCCTCGCCGCTTAGATGTTTTGGAATAGGGTTTTGTCTGAAGTGGCCGGCGTCATCTCGCTGAGCTCCTCCTTTACGATCGCCCAGAGATTCTCGATCGGCGACATGTTGGGGCCGTTACCTGGCCACGTATCCTTCTCCCAGAAGCCCGGGAAGTTGGCGCGGTGCCAGTCCTGGGTCTTCCTGGCGTGATGAGCTGGAGCGCCGTCCTGCTGGAAAATCGCCCCCGACGTGTGAGGCAAGAGTATGACCTTGGTTGGTGGGCTATTTCCCTTCCTCCGCCGTATCGCCGATGCTGCAGTCCTCTTCAGTACCTCCCTGGCGTAGTAGTCGGCGGTGACGGTCTGACCGCACGGGGCTTGGCGTAGCTCAGGGAGGCCTCCGTATCTCATCATGCCACTGACAAGAATCTTTAACGGCTGCTTCACTGTCTCAGCAATCGGCACCTCCAAGCTGTTGTCGGCCCAGACCCGTTCGATCTGGCGGTTAGGGGCTCGGAAGGGCTGGATCGGCGACTAGTCACTCAACAGGATGCGTCTATAGTCCTGAACGGACCAGTTCTTACGGGCCTTGGTGAATTCCAGCCGCCTGCGCTTCTGGCCCACGGTAAGCCTTCGCTGCAACCTGAGCTTGGGCAGCTCTAGTTGCAGGCTGCTCTTAAGATACCGGTGGACGGCCGACTTGAAGGCTGGGTGCTTCTTCGCAGTCAGTTTTCTCACCAGCTCTCTCGTCGAGTGGCGCCTTTTGAAGGACGAATTTGCAATGACATCTTCGCCACTCGGTTCAAGGCCAACTTCCGCTCACGACCTGCACAGATTTCGAGCGTCTCTCCTGAGCGGTCGCAGGCTAGGCAGCGCCTAACCGTCACTAGGTTGACGCCCAAGTCCCTGGCGACCTAAACCTGGGTCATACCGTCCTTGACTATCCCAAACGAGCGGTAGCGGATTAATGGCTTGTGCTCTTTCACCATTGGCGATATGCGGACTCGACGCGTTGGCTATCTCGAAAGAATGACCTTTCCCGCCCGCTACCGGCCGGGGTCAGGCCGGCCGCTGGGGTCATGTGATCGTCCGACATGGCGGGATGCCCTGGGCCGCGTTCCTCATGGGCTTGGGCCTCATGGGCTTGGGCCTCATGGGCTTGGGCCTCATGGGCATGGGCCTCATTACCTACGTGACTTGCCAACTATGACGTCGCAAGTAGCGACGTCATACATGAGCGACTACCCTCCAAGCCGTAGGAGCTGTTGTGACTCACTTACCCCTGGCGTCACAGGCTGCAACTTGTGGACAGCTGTTGGTAATGGGGAACGCGGCCTTGGCGCCGAGCGCGGTAAAATTCCACTCACTCAGCGTTCGGGGGAGGGGCAATAATAGGCTATATATATATATATATATATATATATATATATATATATGAAGGCTGTAAACTTCTGGCGTGTCGGCAATACGAGTCCTCAAAAGCACTGACTTTGAAAACATTACTGTAGACTCTTGCTTAATGTTCCGCCGTTACGCCGCACCTAAAAACGCGGTCGTAATTGAAGTGCTACACAATGCTGCTCTCCTCATCGTGCCGCTACCAGAAATGCTTATGAGGGGGTCTTGGTGCTCTGATAGCTTTCACTTAATAAGGCTGTTAAACCCATCTAAATGGCACCGCTATGGAAACAAGCGTCTGAATCAGGGGAATCAGGGAAGGGATACACGGGATCCGGCACTCCGGGACCCTCACCACTCTGGTTGAGCCCTGCTGGTCTCCAATGAATCTGTGCAGAGGAGAGATGCAAGGAAAGTATCAGGGGAAGGGCTTTCTACGTAAATTTCTACGTAATTAAGACAAACAAAACAAACAAAAAGCAATTCAACTGAAGTGTATGGTAGGGCCGAGCCCGTTCAGTTAAGTGCTTGTCCCTCACCACTCCAACTCCGTGTTTGAATCCAGTATGTGAAAAGGTGCGGCTACTCTCCTGATTGATGCGGAAGCCTCTTTTTGGTTTCTTCTCTTGCTAGCTTTGCAGAATGCTGCCCTAAAGGCGGGCTAAGCGACTGGTGACTACCGCCTAGTGGCTTGGGGCACATGACTTCCTTGAAGTGGTACTTTATTGCGCAATAAACCCAAAGTCCATTTGCGGAATAAGCATTACGTCAGGTTTGTGGGACTGGCTACCACGGCATGGCTTCACGGCTGCTGTCGCTGCGCACTTGTTGCTTTGCGACTCGATAGAGTTTGCACTAAATACACTAAACCAAATGTGCAGTGGCGTACTAAATTTGCGATACCTTTGCGATCTCGCGCTGCTCCTTGGCACGCACTGCCCTGCGGTTAAGGGTGAAAGCTATGATATTTTTAATGGTAGGTAGGCCATTCACTCCATCCCATTTTTTGAAAAAACCTCAGCTGACTTCTTGACGACCAAATCTCATTAAGAACAACACCTTGTTTTAATCAACACGGTCTAGGCGCCTGACAGAACAATGTGTGCAGTACGTACCATGAACTAGCGTGAGGCGGCAAAAGTCGCCAGCTTACTACATCCGTGCAAACCCTGTCAAGCCGCTAAGCTGCGCGTTGACAGCCGCGGCAGCCGAAAACCATCGCGTGGTAGCCAGTGCTTCGCGCCCGTACTAAGGAGCGGCGATTAGACAACAGCTTGCAGTGCGATTTCCTCAGGACGTGAGATAGAGATGGCTTATCAATCTGCCGTCAGCCATCAGGATTGCGGCGAGGCATGACTCGTGCCGACTGACGAAGCACATGACGTGATGTCACCGACAAGACATCTGTCACCAATGCGGTCTTATCATTGTTCGTCATGTGCTGGGAGCAGGCGATTGTTAGGTGCCCGAAAATGTGAACTCCTAACAGGGACGCACAGATATTTTCACGGATAATTAATGCAAATCATTTGAATAAATGACCAGACCAGCTCACCGCTAATTGGCTGGGTGTCATGCATACGATATAGACAATGCAAACTGGATGCGATCAGCGATATAACATGAAGCACCACTGTCTTTGGACCGCGTTCTCGGTATGCACACCTCACCGCTGACCTACACAACTAAGCGAGACCGCCGGCTTAAAGCCCAGGATCCCCACGGTATCGAACATGAGCATAAACGACAGTCACGGACACGAGGCATGTTCACCAAACGAATCGAACAAAGACCCCGCACTGTGCCACATGCGGGGAAGAGACCCACCATCGCACCTCCCCGCGGCAGAACGATGGATGACCCAAGCTGCCGCTGGCCCAAGGATGGCGAACCCCGGGGGTTACCGAAATTAGAACCTGCGGAGCGTTTGGGGCGCGTCCACGCGCGACGTCAGCTAACCCGCCGCCGCGTCGATACAGCGCAGGGTCGTATCAGCGCACGGTACGAAGGTCGAGCGCACCCACCACCGGTCGAAGGGTGACGTGCGGCAGGAGTCGGGGTTGAAATCACGGCGGGCCGGACGACGGGAATCTGTGTTGGTGATGTCATCCATGCCGTCATACGCAAAAATAGTCCGCGGCGTTTGGCGTCCGCAGCCAGGATGACGAAGATTCTATGTTCGTCGCGTAGAGTCTTTGTCAGACGCGAGGAGCATTTTATGTTATTCGGTTCAAGCTAGGTATAATGCCGCATCAATATCATTTCTGACCAGGTTCGTTAACGCACTTCCGACAGACGAGGGATGAAGAGAAGGCATGACACACATTTTAAACAAAACGGATTGCAGGTCACATGATGTTAGGAAACCCGGAAGTGCCACTTTTACGGCTTCGGGGGGCCTCAGCCCCCCCCCCCCCGTAACGCTCCCCTGTGCTAAGGAATGCATATGAGCGGAGGGAACACGGAACCAAAAAAATACAGAACAATTATGTTAACCATTGACATACAAGACAACATTTACCTAAACTTATTACTACGCATTATGCTAATAATGCCTAATAATTTCGTGCCAAATATCATCCCCGAGATACGTTGCGCTTTTGTCACCGCAACCCTGCATATGTTGAGTCAGTCTGCACATGTTTGACAAGTGTTTCAAAGGATAATGCTTATATTGGGATAAGGAACAACTGACTGCAATATGCGGCAGCTTTTGAAAGTACAGGGTGACCCAGATAAAAGTAAACGCATGTTTTACCCAACAGTGGCAAGTACATTTGTCGCCTAGCCGTGGCTTGTACTGGTTATACAACACGATCAGCGACAGCGATGGTCATCATGGTTTCTTATTAGATCTAACAAGATCTAACACGTTTTCTGTAAATTACACTCCATTCTAAGTTTTTCACCAAAAGCCAACTTACATTAACTTGAAATGGGTAGCCAGTCCTCCAGAGAAAAACAATTCTGAATGCACGATATATAAGTTAAGTTTTTAACTTAACATCGAATGGGAAAATTCAAGTGGCCGAAATCCGGGGAGAAATCAGATTTTGGGGGTAGGCTAGGTCCACCCTTCGGCCGATCCCCGCGACAGGTGCACGGTGGATACTGCTCCGATCAGAGCGCGGCCGAAACCCACAGCCTGAAAAACGAGCCCCTGACATCTGACCGCGCCTGTGTCAGCCGCTGGCTGCTGGCAGGTTGCCAAATGCCGACGACCGAAGATATTGGGATCATGTTCTCGGCGAAGTTGCTGCACTCATCGTTCAGCACGTCGGTGACTGCAAAAGTACGGCTCACTTCGACGAGAGAGCAGCCTTGCTGATCAGGCATGCAGAGGCCGCGGGCTACACCGTTTCTGTCCGGTACTCCGACGCACGGGAGAAATTCTGCATCCTCGCGTGGTGCGTGCCATTACCCCGAAGTACGACAGCCCCGTAGCCCTCTTTAATGCAGGCAAAAACAGCGATCACGTTTTATCCGTCTCACTTCATGAGGTTCAGTCATAGCATTGCACTTCATTGCCGGGGGCAGAGGTATTAATTAGCAAGGACAGAATTGTTACGTGCACTGGCAAGGATTATTACACGCGCCGCAAGGACAGCCCGACCGATTCGTGAACACTCAGCCCCAACGCCTGAGCCCAAGCGTGTTAGGCCGGATGGCAGGGCGCTTCCCGCAGGCGTCGAGGCCGCTACAGAACGCCGGCTCAGCCCTGGGCTTCCCGACAAAGAAGATTCACATCCGTTCTAGTTAGCAAAAACTAACCAGTCAACACCACCTAGGTTAAAACAACAAAAAAATTCATAAACGATATAATCAATCCACCAAAGCATAAACAGCCACAACAATCTGCAGGATTCAAGTGTCTCCAAGTCAATAACACTGTGCACTGTTCAACATGGTACAAATCCCATGCCAAAGCGATTGATGTCTGTGCAGCATCGCCTAGCACACCAGAATCGCAGCAGATCATCGAATGCAAAGAACAGTACCACTGACGTCACAACGGCGCTTAGTGCCGGGTGATGCGCGTAAAACCGCTACGGGGGACGGCAATCACCGACGCTCTCAAATCGCTCACTTCAAAATGCTGCGGCACACAATTCATTTCAAAATCCTGCTTCACAATATGGCGTACCTTACCACGGAAGCAAAAGAGCCAAATGTCATACCCTACCACGAAAGCGAACGTTTTTCCCACCCGCGCCCGAGGGCTGGCGTTCAGCGTGTCTGTAGCATCCATGATTCCGCCGTCCGCCAGGGCTAGGTGGTGCTGGCGTCGCGCTCAGCCCCGCCCCAACCTCGGGGACGGCGCGTCACTGGCCGTTTACCCGCCGGCACTGCACCGCCGCGTCCTGACAAGGGCCCAACACGCCTCTGCTCGTTCTCAAACCTCCAGCGCGACGCCCGTCCCATCCGCCGTGAACGCACTGTCTCTTTGGCATCGACGCCGCAGCAACGGCTGAGCTTCACGCGACGACAACAGCGCCCGGTCGCCCTGGCGCCCGCCACCACCAGGCCTCATCAGCCATCGCCACACGAGGCGGCCGCGAGGCGCGCTGCCGTCGCTGCCAGATCAGCGCGCTGGAGGGCGCCTCCGTCGTCCGGCCGCAGCCGCTGCCTCGTGGGGAGGGTCGGACCGACTCACGGGCAGGAGACGCCGATTGGTGTCTGGCGCATCGCCGAGCCAGACGGCAGCGGGCGACGCCTGGCGGGAGGAGAAGGAATTACACGCAATCATGACGTCGGCGGGCGATTTCTCCCAGAAGCACAGAAGGGAACGAAAATGACGTCTCATTCGGGGTTTTCGCAGGGAATGACAATGGTAGGCTATGCATGGCGCCACTGGCACACATCAGTACCACACGGGCATGGGATGATCAGCGAACCTATCACCACCTACCTGGTAACAATGTCACATGCCTTACAATCAGTGCCTCGAACTGGGCATCCCACGCCCCCCCCCCCCTCCCAGCGCCGTGCGAGCATCCTCTGCGCTCAGTGCTTCTTCCACCGCTGCAGCTCTTCGGCAGCGCTCTCTGTCCCACTCCATGGCTGTCAGGCTCTTGTCGGCGAAAGTATCACTGTAACACTGTAACA
>NW_023596091.1:41325-118796 GCF_011947565.3 Pollicipes pollicipes
TGATGGAGTCCATGCTGCCGTCCGGCTTCTTCCCACGGTTCTCCAGCCGGATGGAGCCGTCTCCTTGCAGGGTATAGTTGGCCTGGGCGCAGGTCTCGCCTAGCTCGCCGATGAGCGGGTACCGCGCGATCTCGTACCACAGGCCGGTGTACTGCAACGGTTAATGACAGGTGGGGTTAGTCGATCGATGGAGCATTGGTTGCGTAGAACGTTGGACATTAGATGCGCATATCACTCAGAGGAAAGCAAGGCATAGATCACGACGTACAACCTCTACCGGAAGGCCAGGTCGGAAACTTCAGCTGAAGAACTGTGCTGATTTCCTGAACAAAAGGAAGTCATCCGGGACTGCACGCATTCATCCTCGTGGAGGAGAGGGGGCTAGAAGGGGCCCTTACACGCCGGCCACTTATCGTGCGATTTGGGTGTGTGGAAGGCGTAGGATGGGCGATGGACCATATGGCCGTCCTCATTCCGCCCACGAACGCCTAATTTGGTTTTCGTGAATATGATGTGAGGAGAACTCAGCCCTCGCCTGCCATCACTCCGGGACTCTTTTTCAAATGTTATAACAGTATACGTTGTGGAGATTTGTAGCGTTACTTCGACAAGCTGGCCTGCTGCTGACACCGAAGACAGACACGACCTATCACTCGGGTCAGTGCGGTAGTACACGGCAAGTGCTACTGCATGACAGACCTGTGTGGAGTCGAACTCTTCGAGCGCGGGCAGGTTCGGGCACTTCGCCAGTGCAGACGCCACCACGGCCGACAGCAGAATGGTCACGCGCTGCATTCTGATCTTCCGAAAGGCTCGACTTTCTGCAGGTTCAGGTACTGCTGGCAAGTGCGTGGCTCGTGCGTGCATTATATAGGCACGCACAAGGGGAGGCCTACTCCTGATAGCGCAGCGTTTACATAAGAAGCAGATGGGAACGTGGGAAGTGGTTCAGTTGGTCATCTGGGCGCATTGTATTGGCACCGGAGCACACTTTCCGGCGATGACCAGCTGCGTCACGATTGCGGGCTGCCCAAAACGCTCCTGATTGCACAGTGATACTGGGAATGGCCAACTCACGTCTTATATAAGTGAAACAGGGCGGTGAATGAATTGCATGTCAGTTGTGGGATAAGACATCTGTCGTAGGACACTGGCGGTGGCAAAGACCAAGTGCGGAAACTCTCTGCGGAAATACGTGGCCGATGGTTGTTTGAGTTTGGAGCGCAAGCTGTTCAGTGCATTAGCGACGGACATTATTCATACAGATAACACGGTAATATTGGCCTTCTTCATCGGAGAAAAACCAAGAAGATGTAGATATATAGTTGTAGTGTATATAGTTGGGTTGATATTTCGGCAACATGCCTTTGTCGAAACAATAGCAGAGGATTGTTTTGATAAAGGCATGTTGCCGAAATATCGACCCAAATATATCTCAATTATCCTGTTTTTTTTCCTCCGAGGAATAAGGCTTGTGCCACTGTCTTGTCTATGAGTTTAGAGCGCATCAAATGTTGACCGCTGGGACTTTGTGGCTCGCATTGTTGCTGTTTTTTTGGGGGGGAGGGGTTTAGGGCACGCCCGACGGATACTGTGCCCGGACGGGACATGGTGCGCCGATAACGAGACATTATTAGTTTGTGTCGAGGCTATATTGCGGAAATCTGATTGCGCTAAAAATACGAACAGCACCTCTGCCTCAATGACGCAACACGTTAAGGTAAATTCGCGGTGGGGCGCAACGACTAAAATAATGCAGACGTTCGTCCGTTCAAGGGCGGACATGTTGCATGGTATGGTGAACTGTCAGGAGAAACATGGAAGCGAGAACACTTTGGCCAGTCTTCGCTACGAAGCAGGTAACCATGCGTTTTATACGTATGGGTGGTGCAGAACCCCTCATTGCAACTCCTTCCCGTCTTGATTCACGGAGCACGAATGCCATGGGACTAATCTCGGTATTACTACCCGGAGCTCGGTGCTCGATACTCTGGTCCCAACCGTACATGTTCAAGTTCTGATGTATGCATCAAAACTCATCGTTCCGAAGGTCTCCAGCAGGGAGAGCAAGTATTCTATTGCACGGCACTTGTGCCGCCCGACTAGCATCAGAATCAGCCTGTTCTGTTCATCCCTACGACGCATGAACGCAGCCGGGGGAGCCAGTAAAGCACAACCGTTTCCCCTCCCTGCCAGGTGCAGCCAGGCATATAAAGGTATCCTGTATAACCTGAAAGGTCGGAGCAAAACGTTTCCGAGCCAGCAGGTACTTGCAGGTCCGATTAGATGAGACGTGAATGCTCGTTATCATCCTCGATAAAACGCAGTGTCTCCGAGACGGCAACAAACTGGCTGTAAGTACCGACGCACGTTCCAGCAGCGTGGAAGACCGAGTTTACAGACCCACTCCCAAACGCACCTCCGGAGCCGCCATCGGTTTGGAGCGATCCGTGCATATCAGAGTAATTTTTACAATAATATGTCACAGGTTCCAAAGCTAAAGACCAAAATATGTCAGGGAAGACATCCTCTTTCTCCGATTCACAGCGGCTTGTCTAATATTGGTGAAGCTAAATGCTAGGGGGGGGGGGGGGGGGCTAACAAGTCCTATTCTGTCGTCACACTGTGGAGGCGTATACCGTTCGCATCAAATGAGGCCCTGATCCTAGCGTGGACCGGGCGGCTGGCTGGAAAGTTCTCGCTATGGAAAAACGTCGCCAGTCGCCAAAAGAACACTGCATCGCATGCGGAATGCGTGTAGAACTGCCGCGGTCTGCTGGTCTGCCGCGTTCTGCAGGTTTGCTGTGGTCTGCAGGTCTTCCGCGGTCTGCAGGTCTGCCGCGGTCTGCAGGTCCGCCGCAGTCTGCAGATCTGCCACGGCCTGCAGGTCTGCCACAGTCTGCAGGCCCGCCGCAGTCTGCGGGTCTGCCGTGGTCTGCAGCGCGTGCCGAACTGAATGCGAATGTGGACCGCGTGAACCCGTGTCTTGCGGTGAGTGGTGACTCGTGAGCCTCCGTGCGCAGCCTCACACCGCGGCGACATGCTGCCTCCTGTGGCATGTTGCGTTCTCAGCAGCCATTATTAGTGAGTGATGCTTACACATTTGCGGAAAGCGCCATGCCTGCAGCGGCTGGTTCTCACGCGCCTGCGCACTCGCCGCCATTCAATCGCTGACCGACTACCTGTTTATCCCAGGGGCAAGGGACGTCCTCTCATGTGTGTGGGGGGGGGGGGGGGAGGGGCATGCCCCTTTTTGGGCTGTCCTCCTGCCAAGAGACATAGGAAAGCTGCTAAATAATCAGAAAATTGGGGGCTCAACATTATTTGCCTTCCCTTTCCTCAGTTCCACGCATATGTTTCACCTATACACTGCATATACCATCCACTAGTAACAATAGTGTTGCCACCTCGAGTATGACCAGAAACTTACGTATGCGCAGGTACAGGGCAGGGAGCCTGGGAACCATGATACCCCACTTTTGTAAGTGGAGTGCCAGTAATGGTGAGCAATGGTTAGTGCCACCCGCACTTTTGGTGGCTACGAGTTTTATTTGGGACGTCTCATTCCTCGATTTACACACAGCGGATCTCACATCAAAACTATAGGTGTGAATGTGAATTTCTTGGGAATTTAATCTAAACGGTGCACTGTCGAATTCCGTTTCAAGTTCAATTGGAATATACCAAGCCACAAATTTTACGAGTTATAGATACATCGTGAAATAAAATGCAAATGTGTTAAATGAATTCCAACATTAAGCTCAACTTAAGATGGCAACGGGCATATTTGCCAAAATGTAGCGAACTTTGCGATTAATTGCATTACATTAAATTGTGCGGCTGGATTCAGTATTGCACCGTGCCGTATGAAATAACACGCGCGCGGATGAGTGGTCAGTTTGACACCCGGAAGATTTTCACAAAACAGTGCTCCGACGGCGTGGCATGTTCGCGTCAAGCGTTGCATAGCTGTTCGTCATTTGGTAGCGAATCTTGTGTTATGAACAAATTAGATGTCCCTTGAACGGTCACTGACTTATGGCTAGCCATTCAGCCCGTGGCTATCAGCGAAGATAATTTTTAGGGAATCCCTCAATCCGATGCGACAACGGAGTGTTAGCTGAAACCAAACATTTCTGACATAATTATTTGGCAATAAAACAACTACATTTGGGATGAAAACAAATTCCATTGATTTAGGGTCAAGTCTAAATGTTAGACTGAGGTACAAAGCAAACCCGCTTTTTTGCTGGAGAGCTTGCTTTGAGGAGTAGTTTCTGAAGCTCATTCCGAATTTCTTGAGAATAGGGAGTGCAACAAACACATTCCATGGACTTCTCAAGGGTCAGAATGTGTGACTGACCTGCAGTAATCTAGATTATCCCATTTTTGGAATTGCATCGCCTAACGCCGTATTTGTTACGCCACGCAATGCAAAGGAGATAATAAAAATGACTTGTTCTTATTAAAAAATCAAAGTAACCTCGTAGGTTTTCGGTCACCGTACGCTTCTAAAGCTCATTGACCTAAGATTGACAACAGTTTCATTTTGCTTAGAACAGATATCTAGGCTCGAAACGGACCAGGTTTGCCCTTATTTTACCCGGAGGTCATAACCTAAGGACCTCAAATTTTGACAGGTTAGCCCACGTAAAGACCATCCCATCCTATGAGTTTGGTTATGAGCTTTCTTATTATTTGGGATCTCAGGTGTGGTCAAATTGACCCCCACCAAGCAAAAGTCATTTAATCGCCGACCCGAGCGTTTTTCAGAATGCATGGTCTCAGAGACGGTTTGCTATCGATAACTTCTTCTTATGAGTGATAAACTGCTTGACATTTACTGCTTCAGAGCATAAAAAGCTGCATGCCTTATATATGAAAGGATATAACGTTATTTAATGTGTTTTGCTGCCAATGCATGAATAAAGCGGAGTACAAGACACAACGCCGTTTTAGATTGTCTTAACCAGACATTTTTTGTCCTTTGACCTTGACAATTAAACAAACTGATCTAAACCCATCACCTTAACTGATCTAAGCCCATGGTACACGGTGGACGCAGCCCAGGGAGTGGTGAACTTGGATGTTAGGAGCCTTTTAAAAAACAAACTCGCGAGACTGTAGAATAAAGAAGTTAAATCGGTGTTGCTTTAATAAAATGAGCGCACGAAATCAAAATATCGCCATTCATCTTTTTACCAAAACCCTCAACCGCACATCGAAATCTGAATCCAGTTTGTGTGAATCCACAGGCGGATCTTTATAGGGGGGGGGGGGGGGGGAGGGAGGGAGGGACGGGAATGCTTCAGTGCCTACCTTTTTTCAACGGAGAACATATGAGAAAAACAAGTACTTTTTCGCCGAAGTTGGATGAATATCACCTTTTTAAACTTGTCGAAATGGCGACTTAACTGTTTTCATCAGCATCTTCATGAACCGCTCGTTCCATTTTTCTCAGTAATGGTTGATGGTGCACATTGAGCGATGGATGGTAATAAACGATGTAAATTAAGTTTGCGGTTAACATCTTGGATCTACTACCCGTGGCTCTGAGCGATGCAGCTCTTCCCATTTTACCGTCGATGAACTTTTTGTTCCTGCTATTTTTCCTCCGGATTTTTTATTATCTCCGGATACCCATGGGTCAACCCAAAGCCTGACACGCCTGGAAATGGCCTTGATATCCGAACATATTCATTTTTGCATCATAAGGCATGCGCTCATTCTTACAACACGTGTGCGCTTAAAACATAATCCACGCAAAGCATTTGAACATGCCTTGTTCGTGTATTAAGTGTCAAGGTGCAATCAAGGAATATCGCTCCTGAATGGGAGGCGCAGGGGTGGGGGTGGGCTTGGGGCGTGTAGGGGGCATGCGCATATGCGCATATGCGCATATCTTGATCGCATCTGCAAATGCACTAGCACACGAAGGCTGACGACGTCTCAGGTGCAGGGAAAGGGAGAGAAAGGGAGAAGGAGAGATAAATGAAGAGAGAGAGAGAGAGAGAGAGAGAGAGAGAGAGGAGAGAGAGAGAGAGAGAGAGAGGAGAGAGAGAGAGAGAGAGAGAGAGAGAGAGAGAGAGAGAGAGAGAGAGAGAGAGAGAGAGAGAGAGAGAGAGGAGGGATATATATATATATATATATATATATATGCTTCCATCATCTTTATCTATACATACATATATATATATATATATATATATATTTATTTATTTATTTATATATATGTATAGATAAAGATGATGGGAGCATATATATATATATATATATATATATATATATATATATATTACCTGGCCAATAAATATTCGCTTAGGAATGTTCATTCTTCAGTCATATTCGAATCATCGAGAAAGCTATGTAACATGGTTGTAAAAACATGTGCACTCGCAAGTCTAAGAAACAAAATCCCCATGTCCGGCTTTGCAGACTCCGCAACATTATCTAAGATGTTGGCCATCGTCGTTGGCCGCCGCTCATAGCCTGCGGATGATGGGTGGGCGAAATGATGACGCATTTGAAATAAATACCTTTGAAGGCGTTAGGACATCAATTCATACATTCAAAAACCGCCCCGACGTGTTTTTCAACTTGCATGATTTTTAGGTTACTGAAAGGGACTGAGCAGTATTTACAGCACCGCACACTGATGTTGAATCTGATGGTGGAACTGTGAGAGTAAAGGTAGGGGCTCTAATATTGTTGTTGTTATAACGGGTTGAGTGTTCATAGGAGATCCTCAAAACTATACGGGTGAACTGTTCACCCCAGTCTTATCACTCAACAGTACGAACTGATTTTGACATAATTTCGGAAGCATAACTTCACCGCGGTTTACGAGGGAATCAGCATGCATGTTGGCCCAGGTAACGTCCCAAACTTATCTTCCCCCTCCCCACCCCGCCCCCAGGAGTGCGGGAAAATTGTCACTCCGTCGGGTCATTTGCCGTCGCCACGGTCCATGCCAGTTGGCCCCAGAACTACGTGCATGCCGGCAGACTGCAGGGCACGCCTGACGAGACCGTTCAGCGCCGCGTGTCGGGGGTGTCTTCCAGCGCTGAGATGGCTTGTCAGGGCATGGTAACCGCATGCATGGTGGCCAGCTTGGAGTCAAGTTCTTTGAGCCAACAATGTCCATTTCAGGGCTGTGGAATTCAGGAGAATGGATAATGGTGGGACAAAATTATACTTACTTGGCATTATCCAACTAGACTTAGCGCTCACAGGGACCCCTATATGGGATGTGTGCTCGGCGCTCGAACGAGGCCCCCACCAGGAGGCTTAAGCCCACTTGTTTTTGTTGCAAACAGCCTGCCTTGGACAAACGAGGTGTCGCAAGGATGCGGTATGAAGCTAGAATGAGGAAAGAGGGCAGATCCGCAATACGAGCACAAGGGATTTGGAATCATTGTGAAAAGCTATTAAAAGGTACGAGCGGGGTACAAGTCCGACATTTATTATAATGAATCATAACAGAACAGGCAATCGTGCTATAAACATGATGGTTCCAAAGATTCTCGCACGTGACTGTGTTGGACAACACGACCTAGAGAAGAAAAAAAAACTCCGCTCTAATGCCGTTCGATCATCCGAGAGATAGTGCTGCCATCTGGCACCCAGTGAGATCTACTCCACGGCCGGTAGGTGGCTCTTCTGCTAGCCGGATGTGGCAAGGCACCGTGCTGGTGACTTTTTTCATTAGCGTGGAGTTTGGATTGTTTGAGCTACGACTGACTCAGGGCTGAAAGACACATGCTACTTCGTTTTGGAAATTGCCTCCAAATCGTTACAGGTAGGTCCACTAAATGTTCAAGTACCTAACGTGAAATCAAGTTCGTATTTTCGCCGCAATTTCGCCTTTCAACTCGCATTTCACAAGCAGAAACAATGACGAAGCCTGGTCGGGTCGTTGGGTTATGCCGCCCCAGTGGAGGATGACACGAATGCTTGTTACTTAATGCACAGTAATTTACAACTTTCCTTCCTGGTGTAAAACGACTGCGACGAGCGACAAGCGACAAAGACAAGTAAAGCGACAAAGTTGCGGAAACAAATGTCTACTTCTTCCAAAACAGCTCACATCGCGACAAACGTCGTACGATTGTGTTAATGCATCTACCAAAACTTATACAGGTTTGACTACGAATACCCCTGACTGTTAATCTTACTCACACAACGAAAGAGAATGTCCTACATTTGGAGATATTGAAGCGAGCATCAGATGTCATGGAATAAGCTCAGTGAATAAAAAAGACGAAACGAGTGCTCTAAAAAACGCAATTTTTCTGTTTACTGAATGTGCTCCTAAGCACTTCGTGTTTCATTACGTCACCGTTCTTTGCACAACATTGATTGAGAGCCAGTCGACGGCCTTTATATCTGGAAATCGTGCTCACGACCGCCAGAGGTTCGCGCTTGGACAATTATGTTTTTCTTGGCCTTGATCGCCGCATGGCTTATGAAATGGCAGGACTTTAATGACGTTATCATGACGTCATTAATGCCAAATTGATTTGGAAAAACTCTCCCCGAAATACACTTCCCATCCTTGCGGGCATATGGCCCAAAAACTGGAGGGGTTTAGGTCTTGCGGAGAGCATGGCTGTGAACTGCATCGAATTATCTTCAACCCGGCTATTTCAGTTCAAAACCGTAATAAATGTTGAACACTCACTTAAGAGGCTGGTCCAGCACAACAATCTTGGTCGGCATACCCAACATAGCACACAACATAAGGAAAATACTTTATTTTAGACAAACTAGCCCTGAGGTTCCTCTAGAGTATGTTTTTTAAATATGCCCCAAACGTGGGAATATGGAGATATGCCCTTTAAGGGCCCCGCCGTTTGCCCCTGACTGGGCTGGCCTGCGGCCGGTATCCGGGTCAGGTCAGGGTAGCTAAGGTCAGGTGACGTCAAAAGACAAGGCGGACTGCGCCGAGCATTTTGACGCATCACACTTTCGTCGAAAGTTTCTGCTGATCGTTTGGGATGTCACTATCGGAAAAGGTATTGTCTGGAATCAAGCAACCGGTGTGCACTGATCCCAGGAACCCACTCAGTCAAAAAATTATTAAATCTGAGGAAACGGTCTAACTCTGCTTTTAGTGCTTATCTCCAAGCGATTGCCCTTCGTCGATGATCGAGGTTTTGGGAACTAAAATGCTGATTGAAAGCATCCGTTACTGGGTCAGTTAGCTTCCTCGGCACCTCGGACAACAGGAACGAAGTCGTGCGGCGCTGAGCTGCCGCACCCACTCAGTAAATAACGGCACTCTCAAATGAGCCTCTCCAGATTTGTCTTGAGTGCCAGGCTCCATCTGTCCTTCCACGCTGGCCAAGTGGCTGGCGCGGAGAAAACTGAACTGCTCCGGCGGTTTGAAGGCCGTGCGCAATGCGCGTGTGCAGACGATCACCCCAATCCTCCGAGCACCCGCCTAAACCGCGGGCAAGTCTCACACCGTGGTCGATGTTTCTTGGCTGGGTCCTCCGAACTGATCGTGTCATGATTCGCTTCGCGCTATGTAAACACGTGGGGCCAGTTAGTCGGGACTTGTATTTCTGCACAACTGATCGGAGGTCGACACAACTGTTATCATACCGGAAACTCACCAGGTGGCAGCACCTGCAACACGACACCACTTTCAAAACACCAGTGAAGGTCGGGCCTCTAGTTCGTCAATGCTATTTTAACGTATCGTCTTCAAGTACCTTGTTGGCGAAAGCGCATTTCATGATTCCATAAATTTGGTATTTTTGTACTCGCTTCCGTCATTTGCGTGCGTTTATTATAAAAGGGTAATGCGAGCTTCCTGGTGCCCATGGCATGATAATATAGCTCAACTATTCGAAACTACAACGAGCAGTTGCTTGTGGCTTCCCGACGGTAACTGTGTCAAGTGCCCAATCACAAAACCTCTACTGAGAAAGCACATGTTAGCGAACTGAGAAAGCCACGCGACATCGGTAACAATGCCAATCCTAACTTCAGGAACATACAGAAAGACAAACAGCCAAATACTTTAATCAAGCTGACGGTCGAACGAAGCAGCACTATCACCTCTTGGCACTGAATGCGTAATGTGTTGATGTCCAGCTGTGCATTGCACTACTCAGACGCAGCTGTACTACATCAAACAAGCGATCATCTCGTAAAACACCGGCAAAATGTTGGTAAAGTATGTAATGAAAACTGGACATTGACACACTAAACATTCACGATCTGTGCTGATCTCCGCCAAATTGAAGGTATGCCTACCATTCACAAACTTTGTCCTTAATGGCTATCTATAAACCAAAAAGAAAGGAAAGCTCTATACTGCATGCATCTATGCTCTCTAAGCACCCAATGTCAGGATGTCTTTTATGTGATTTACGACAGACCTGATCATCCGCACCGGTTGCTGTGAGAGCTGAATTCTTTGTGCCAGCGCTTCCTCGGCTACCACTAAATCATACAGTGTAAACACCTAAGAACCGACTAGTCTACGACGCAGCGGATCACCGTCATCACGAGAGTCCTAAACTCTTCTCTAGACCACTCTACGTCGTTTGATTCGACATCACAGCCTGTCATCACAGCTGTTCTACTTCCGAGTTCCCCCCCGTCTAGGACGAGACTTTTTGAGCTTCACGATGGTGAGCGGTATGCAGCTACGTCCGAGGGACCAGCACATCTCGCAGAGGTCCCTCAAGTGGGGCTTACCTTTGCCCGCAGTGGGTTTCTGTTGTCGGTACACCCGTGAGTAAGGGAATATGTACTGTTCCCAGCCCAAGGCAAAGCACTCGCCACAGAGCTGAGACATTCCGCCCCAACTATTGGCGGAGGTCCACCTGTGCATGCAATAGGTGCATTGGTACTTTCCGAACATTTTCCAGACGAGTTCTTCATCGTCACCAACTGCGGTTTTGTCTTGCGTTTTCTTGTTACCCTTGGTGGACTTTGCGGCTTCCTTCGACGCCTTGTCCTCGGATGACAGCGCTTTCTTCTTGCCAGCGGTCGCCACCTTGGACGGCTTGGTCTCAGAGGCGGACTGCTGCTTCTTGTGACCTGTCTCCTCTTCCGTGGAGTCGTCGTTGGTCTTTTGTTGTTGTTTTCGCCCTGCGTCAGTTTTCCCAACCGCAGGGCCTGGCGCAGTCCCCACCGCAGGGCCTGGCGCAGTAATCTGGGCGGCGACACTCTGGTTCCGTTGCTTTGGCCTGCACCCTGCGTAAATACCTTGCACGTTATCCTTAACATTGGTTGGTGGACCGATGCTACCAGCGCCAGCACACGCAACTGTGCCCTTCGAAATAGACTGGTCGAGCTCTTTGGCGCCACTGACGTCAGGAACAGTTTTGCTGGCGTCAACAGTAGCACTCTTCTGCAACGTGACGGAGATTTCAGAGGCATTCACAAGCTGAACGGTACTACCCTCGTCAACAGCTGCACCACTTCCCGCCACCGGTGAACTTACGACGCCATTCCCAGCAGCACTATCTTCGTCAATAGCAGCACCACTTCCCGCCACGAGTGCACTTGTGACGTCGTTCCCAGCAATATTACCTTCGTTAACAGCAGCATCACTTCCCGCCACGGGTGCACTTATGACGTCATTCCCAGCGGCGCTACCTTCGTCAACAGCAGCACCACCTCCCGCCGCGGGTGCACTTGTGACGCCGTTCCCAGCAATATTACCTTCGTCGACAGCGGCACCGCTTCTCGTCACGGGTGCACTTGTGACGTCATTCCCAGGAACACTACTCTCGTCAGCAGCAGCACCGCTTTCCGCCACGGGGGCACTTGTGACGTCATTCTCAGGAACACTACTCTCGTCAACAGTAGCAACACTTCCCGCCACGGGGGCACTTGTGACGTCATTCCCAGGAACACTACTCTCGTCAACAGCAGCACCGCTTTCCGCCACGGGGGCACTTGTGACGTCATTCCCAGGAACACTACTCTCGTCAACAGCGGCACCGCTTTCCGCCACGGGGGCACTTGTGACGTCATTCTCAGGAACACTACTCTCGTCAACAGCAGCACCACCTCCCGCCACGGGTGCACTTGTGACGCCGTTCCCAGCAATAAATCCAGCCTTCCTTTGTTCACTGTTTGTCGCGTCAGCAAGGTTAAGAACGGCAACATCAGTCACACACCCTTCGCTTTGTAGCTCATTGACGGTGTCTCCACCATCAGAAGGTGTCCCTCCACCCGCGGCCTCCTCACAGTCAGCTTTCTGTTGGTTGCCTGCTCCCACAATAGACCGATCGCCTCCGTTTTCCCCGGCACTCGAGGCCATGGTATGCTTGTCACCTACGCGAGCTGGCGCCTGGATGATCTCGCTGTTTGTTGCTTGAGAACCCACCAGGCTTGCGCTTCCCAACTTTGCCATCACCGCCTGGCTATCGTCTGAACCCACCAGTAGTTCAGCGGTCTCGAGCGGCTGTTGTGGTGATGCGCTGACTCCATCGGTCGCTGTCCACAGCTCTTGGCTCTGTTCAGTGCTGGCCCGCTGGTCCCGGTCTGTCAGATGGACCTCAACATTCCCAGAGTGCTGTTGATGGGGCTCAGCTTCACGCTCCGGTTCTGTGGGCTGGACCTCTTCGGTGACTTCAAGCTGCTGGCAATGCCGCCCAGGACCAGTTGGATGCTCCCGTTTGGAGGGTCGACCCTCTTCGCTGGCTGCAGACTGCTGGTTATGCTCTTCTGAACCGGTGTGCCCCCCTAGTTCGGTGTGCTGGACACCTCCGCAGGATTCATGACGCTCATGGACATCTCCGCAGAGTTCAGGCCGCTCATGGTGCTGTGCAGTGCTGATGTATTGCTCCTTTGCTGTGCGCTGGGCCTCTCCGCTGATTTCGGACTCATCGCGCTGCTGCTTAGTGTCATTTTGATGCTCCTGTTCTGTGGGTGGAACCCCTTTACTGACCTCAGGTTGTTCATGATGCTGATCCGTGTCAGCTTGATATTCCTGTTCTGTGGGTTGGACCACTTCGCTGGCTTCAGGCTGCTTGTGACGCTGTCCAGTGCTGACCTGTTGCTCCTGATCTATGCCCTGGGCATCTTCGTAGGTATCAGGCTGCTGGTGGTGCTGTTCAGTGGTAGCCTGCTGTCCCTGCGCTGTGAGCTTATCCTCTTCCTTGAGTTTGAACTTCTGCTGGCAATGCTGAACGTCGCTGTCCTGCTCAGAGCCCCTGCACACAACTTCCGCATTCTGCTCCACCTTTCCGCACTGCTCAGCCCTGCGGTCCGCTTCCGTCAACGGCATCACCTCCGTCGCCCTCACCTGCACGTCAACCGCCTCCGGCAGCATCTGGCGCTGCCCGCCAGCACCATTTCCCAGCGACATGGCGCCGCACCGGCCCCTCCCGCGCCCTACTGCGCCGCGCCGCCGCCGACTGACTCAGCTCGCGGCTGCAGCCGGCCAGACCCGAGCCGATGCCGCGGTATCAGCTGGCTGCCCGGCTCGGGTACGGCCGCTCGCGGACCGGCCGCGGACACCGCCGGGTGGGACGTGGGGACGGGACGCGCTCGGGCCGCGAGACGACCACACGCCGCTGCTCTCCGCCGGCGAGCGCACCGCACCGTACACGGACGCCGCGGACAGGGCGGGCTTCGCTCGGCGACTGCAGCTCTGGCGCCGAGCCGCACCCTTGTTGTTCTGACCTCGGCCGGGCGCGGCGGGGCTTTCCCGCGGATGCCCGCTGGGCGCACAGTACACCCCGGTTAGCGCGGCCACGTTACTGGTGGAGTCATGAGAGGAGGGGGCGGGCGGGGCTTCCCAGCCACCAGCCCGTTCGCTTCGAGGCGCGCACGCGACCTTTGGCACGTCGGCAAGGCCAGGAGAGCCTGTCATCAGCCCGGTGAGTAATGACTCCCCTTTCGTCTAGCGCTCTCAGCGGAGGGATGGTGGGAAGAGAAGAGTGAGTCATACGTCCGTCGCCCCTGTTTGCCGTACGCCACCGTAGCTGCCCTGCAACAGCCCACTGCTGCAGGTCGCCCACACCGCCGAATGAAAATGGAACGCGGTGCGTGGTACCTGTTCTCTATGAGCTACGGCGCAGCTAGAACGACTCTGCAGGAACATTTGAACGCTATGAACTTGATCAGCCTAGCCCGACCCGGCCGTCATGCGGTCCATTTGCGGTCACTGGAACATGATACACGGAAACATCGGGATGCCATCTTGCAGTTCAGTGACAAGCGCGTAATTTCCTTGCAGTTTTGCCTGACGAATTATGAGCCTTTTGTTTGCGAACTAGGGCCCTTTGTGAATTGCATTCCAAGATCCACCGGACTCAACCCATTAGTGAATGCAAAGTGGATACAAAGTGAATAAGATCCTCCCACAAACCAGTCTGACGAATTCCAACTAAGATCCGGTAAAATTCATCGTGTCAGAAGATGACATTGAACAGCCCATTTTCATTCGTCACAGTTTGCGGGGCTTTCCATACCATCGTTGAATGAAGAGCACATGAGTACATTTACTAGTCTGTGGTTTGCCCCTCCCCATCATGTTAATCCAGTCTAATCCACGAGGTTCAACCAATTTTCTTTTGCCTTCCAGTCCCCATTCACGTCGATCTTAACTGCGGCCCACGGATTAACTTGCGTTCGGCCAGGGTCTGAGGCAGCCGCGCACCGTCGGGGGAAGTTGACTTCCACCCTGGGATCTCTCACTTCCTGAAGTCGTACAAAAAAAGAACAAAGGCACTGTCGTGAAGGTCTCGTCAAATCATGAAGAATGCACACCAAGGTTTTGGCCTTAGGTCAAATGTGAGGTTGCTACAGGTCACGAATGGAAAAAACGGTCGCTCTGGTAAATGTAGTTAAAACATATGTTAATACGTCAAGACGGATATTGAGGGCTCAGAAGTAAGCGCTAAGACTGTGGTAAGTCCATTCTGACCATTTCTGCCCCCCGCAGCGGCCAGGTCAGGTGAGGTCACGGTTGCAAAATGGGTCTACCAGCAGGCTACAAGAGCGATACTTTTTCACAATGTGCCTCTGGCTAAGTTTGTCTTATAACATCCAGCTGTAGGGGAAGTTTTCTCAGACACAAAGATGCCACTTCAGGCTGACCTAGAGGTCAGAGGCCAGTTAGGTCAACTTGGACCCAATTTATAAGCCATTCAATGAAATATTGAAGTGCTAACCGGGTCTAAGTGGCCAATGCGATAATTTTCTGTGGTCAGACATGGTGTGTAGTAAATCTAAGGGTACTCAAGGTCGCATAGCGCCTGTATACATCATGCGCATAGTTCCTTCGATGCTTCACAATGCATGTATAACAAACTGCGGACAGGCACGTTAGTTCATGAACACAAGCGTCACAAACTCCACAAACACGACATAAAGTTGGTGACACGCGTCGCACTCGTCCATCTAGCCTCTCCGCTACTGACAACAGAAGTCATTGCCTTGGATGACCTCATATTACCTTGCATGTCTCCTCGCGACCTATTGTGACCTCGTTATGCATTAGGATGGCAATACATGATTTCATAGAATACTCGAATCCTGCGCCCGACATTAACTAATAAAACTGCCTATTTTGAGCTCAGCATGGGTAATGCGTAAGGCGCCCACAGATGCATGTTATGAGCTAGGCTTCTGGAGTCATGTGCTCTGTGGTCACATGATGATTGTACATATGAGCTGGTACCCTTTTCCTCATGTACAAACATAGCTACACAAAATTTCTCAAATTTACATTATTTGCGAAACAAGTCGAAAAAATGACTCATCTCAGGTCACTCACTTCGCGTGTTGGGAGAAATCCGAAATAAACAGACTATGTACTATTGTGTTTTATTACTATAGCAAGTTTGAGCAATGACAAATAACGTGCAAAAACTTATGCGTGGTCAAAATTTGCGAGAAATCGACCTCTTTGACCTCATCAAAGACACTTGCTTCTAGGTACCTTGCCAGGTCAAAACGTTAAATTCCCACGCAGAATGAAAAACTGACAGACAACAGGTAATGCAAATTTGGTGTCGCTGCGATCTTTTGGTTTTGAGCTATGCACGAAAAACCACAGGGGGAAGCCAACACCCTCCCGGCCGGGCGCAGGTTAATAGCAAGTTCGTGGTTTCTCCGCTTCATGAAAGCTGAACGGGTGCATTGCAGACTGAATGTGTGATTTTCCGTTTATGTCGCAAAATGAACAAGGCGTGCAATGCTTCACCTCACTTCAGCCGTGTTCCACCGAGCTTTTTTAGATAACAACTTTCCTTTAACCCCATTCGAAAAACGCGCTTAATCCAAAACTCGCCAGCAGCGAAAACGCTCTGCGACATGGGTTGAAGCGGAGCCCGGATCCAAATTCACGTCCACGCTCCGGACCCGATTCGGATCCGCAGCGTGGACCCGGACCCGATCCGGATCCGCAGCGTGGGACGATGTGTGCAGCCTGTCAAGCAGGTCCAGCACAAACCATGGATCCGCCCAGAGACGGTGTAACTGGACACTCACAAAAGTCACGTCCTGTAACCCCGTCGTTACTTTTTGATGTTTTAATGTGGATAGACGGTTATGGTTATTTTACGCGCACAACAAGGCACCAACTTCATCAGTTAGGAGTGAAAATAGCCGCGACCTTGTAAAATTGTGGCATGAAGGCTCCTTTCATTTCATGTGCTATACGCTCATTTTGAAAATGTCCTGTTCGCTCTCAGTTTAGCTGGTCTTTCTTTGATTCGCACTTAAACCGGTTTCAAGAGAGATTCTGATTCCTATGTCCATAGCGTGCAGGATGATATCGTTGCTGCGTCAGCGCCGCTTACAAACATGCACTGTTTGCACCTGTTTGTGTAACCGCACGTGCTGAGGTCTCAGCCGTCCCTGAATAATTCGCCATATCTGGTGCTCTGAAGGCTTGAGCTGTTTTAAGGTGTCCCAAATGTAGAGCGCTTGGACGGGTAAATGCGTCGTTCGATGATAATGATAGCAGGCTACAGTCACACCGCATGTTTTAAGTAAAAAGGGATTTGGCACCGGTTTATGTTGCGCTTTTGTGTTGCATTCGTCTGCTTTTCATATTCCCTGGGAGTCCTGAGAGAGTGGAGCGGCTTGAAAAAGATGGAAAGATTTATTCATCCAGACATTTTTCCTCACAAAGGCCAGAACCACGAAACTTTGAAACATTATTCACGTGAGGATTTGTTAAATGATTGGCGTGACAACTAAAGTGAAACTCTTGGAGACAAAAATGAGGTCACCAATTAAAAACTATATCGATCGACAGTCTCAGCTGGAGATAGTCAACATCAAAGGCATCAGAATGCGTATACAGGAAAACGGTCAACAATTTGTGGTGCAGCGCATGAAAAAGGAAAATTGCGACTTAGCTATGGTGTAGATGTTGATCTACAGTTGAGCAACACTGGTAGAGATCACAGATAAGCTGCAAGACATGTTGGGCAATTGGATGGAACCGGTAGTCGAAGTGGGGTTTGAGCTTGCTTGCAGTGAATATCACGAACTTGAAGAGCAATTCAGGTAACTTCCAGCGACAGATGTGTGTCATCATTGTACACACGATGGAAAAAGGCTGGCTATTACACACAGTTTGACGCTGATTATGACATTGAAGCTCGCTTCCGAAGTCAAAGACCAGCGTATTGGCTCGTCGGGGAAATGTGCTGAGTAGTCAAGCCAAGTCACGTTTTGGGCAATTTGCGTGGTAATCGCTTTCGCGTAAACATTCTGTGAGCATGGTATTCACAGCTTGCACCGTTGAACATTCTGACAAGGCCAATTCCCATAACAGCGCCGCTCCAAACACACGCCGTCATTGGGCCGTTTCCTTCAGACGCCTACACGGCCGTCTGAAGTAACGGGAGGAAGAATGTTCTGGATACTCTCTGTCGCCGTCCAGGTCTGCGGGCGGCGGTGCCAGCATCCGACAGGTGGGTTTTCACGTGGTGTGACGAGGTCCAAGACGGAACAGAGGCTGAGCTTCGCATGGGGAGGAAACGTTGCCGGGAATGGCACCGGAAGTAGACGCTATCTCCCCGAGCGTGTGCCTCCATCCAGCGCTGGGCGCGCCGTCGGCCGCGCGCGGTCGGTCGCAGGGCGCAGTGAGTGGCCATTCCGATCCCACGAAGTTTAACTAAAAATTTTGCGAGTTATTTGGTTGAATGTGCAAGTATTCGACGTGCCATTCCCCTGTTAGTAGATATTTCCGGGGTCGCCTACTTTGGTCGCCTAATTTTCACGCGACTCAACCGTCGGCTATGGTTCTTTTTGCTGACAATCTACGAGGTGGCCCCAGAGGTCCTCGAGATCATTCCAAAACTAGGCAAGCTAGAGTCGCGCGAATACCGACATTTCAAGGCTCTCATCGAACGGCATCACATGAGTGTAGCTGAACGCCGATGAAAGGTATCAGTAGCAGGTCAAGTCAAGTCATAGTGGCCAAATTAGCAGCTCATGGAATCTCGTTATAAGTAGAGCTATGCGTGCTACGAACAGAGTTAAAACAGAGTTAAGAACAGGACAAATTTGAATAGCTATTGTGAAGCTCTGTCGGATGTTAGCAAGGAGACATCAATGGATGCGATGCGTGATATGTCAGACCAAAGCATTGAGGGCTATTGTATTCATTTATCCTTCTGGCTATATAAAAATGACTATCAAGAACAAAACAAGGCTCTTTAAACGATGCAGTGTTGGAAAGACTTTTAAGGTGTCAGCGTTCGTGCAATTAAAGCTCAAATAGCGACATCCAGCATCTCTTATTTATGAAAAGTACAAAGGCCTGCCTAGCTTGACCTTTGATGACCTTTACCTGCAAACCCAGATGTAATACCAATTATGCACATCGGAGCGATGCACTAGGAGAATCAGTCTAAACCCCTCTGACATTTCTGCAAGAAGGAGGCCCCATTTGTCTATCTTAAGTAAAGCGACACCAAACTAACTTCAGGAAAGATGTCAGGTCATGGACGTAAAGGTGAGGAATTGTCCATTTCACTTAGTAGTAAAATATTATTTGGTATAAAAGTTGCAGCTTCGCGCTCAAAATTGTCCAGAATATACATTGATAAGATTTAGGGCTTCTCTGTGGGCTCCTTGTATGGTGAGGGCTAACAAAAGCAAGTGGATGGCACCGATATTCCCTTCATTGCATGCGTAAATGTTACCAACTTCTTTTTGGGAAGAACGTCGGGAGCTGACTGGCAAACGAACATTACAGCATACCTGAGAACACTGAACAGGGCAACAGCAGAACGTGTGTGCCAACTGATGCGAACCAAAAACGGATTATCCATCAACCATGACTTATGGCGTGCGACGTGGCTTACAACGTGATCAGCGGTGCCACCGGGCGGGCACTGGTCGAAACGTGGACCGATGGAAACAAGAGACCACGTGACCGGTTTGTACTTTCAGATCACGCCAGTCATGTGCAGCGGCCACGATAGCAGATGCCGAGGGCCAAAAGTCACACGTTTTGCTTAATAGCGCGTGGCTAACTCGCAAGTCACAACCCAGCGGCTCCAGCTTGACTATCGCACTGATCCGCAGGTTTCGGGGTGGTTTTATTAGTGATGTTAGGTCCTGGCAGCCAGAGCAGATGGAGCAGTGAAGCCAACCACACGGAGTTAGCAGGTTTGCCGTCGACAGGCTGCTCAGTCATCTAAACAATGTCCGGCTCACAGATGCACCATAAATCGCCAAGCTGTCGGTACTTGTGGACTTTTCAAGCCATTCTCGAATACGGCACGTGGTGACGTGAGCTGCTAGGGATTGACCCAAAAAACCTGCAAAGGCTTTAAGTCCAATTCACTTTTACCGAAATCACCCTTTCAAAATATGTTTGTTTTTCATGATACAGGGTGTCACGAATTTGATGCGCGGTTGTATCGTCTTCACCAACAGAGAACTTATCGAGATCGTGTCATGATTTATTTGCCAGCGTAATCCCCACGCAGTGGTGTACATTACCGCATGCGCTCCGGCATGCCGCACACCATGTTGTTCAGAGTCTCTGTCTTGACCCCCCGCCTCGCCGCTTAGATGTTTTGGAATAGGGTTTTGTCTGAAGTGGCCGGCGTCATCTCGCTGAGCTCCTCCTTTACGATCGCCCAGAGATTCTCGATCGGCGACATGTTGGGGCCGTTACCTGGCCACGTATCCTTCTCCCAGAAGCCCGGGAAGTTGGCGCGGTGCCAGTCCTGGGTCTTCCTGGCGTGATGAGCTGGAGCGCCGTCCTGCTGGAAAATCGCCCCCGACGTGTGAGGCAAGAGTATGACCTTGGTTGGTGGGCTATTTCCCTTCCTCCGCCGTATCGCCGATGCTGCAGTCCTCTTCAGTACCTCCCTGGCGTAGTAGTCGGCGGTGACGGTCTGACCGCACGGGGCTTGGCGTAGCTCAGGGAGGCCTCCGTATCTCATCATGCCACTGACAAGAATCTTTAACGGCTGCTTCACTGTCTCAGCAATCGGCACCTCCAAGCTGTTGTCGGCCCAGACCCGTTCGATCTGGCGGTTAGGGGCTCGGAAGGGCTGGATCGGCGACTAGTCACTCAACAGGATGCGTCTATAGTCCTGAACGGACCAGTTCTTACGGGCCTTGGTGAATTCCAGCCTCCTGCGCTTCTGGCCCACGGTAAGCCTTCGCTGCAACCTGAGCTTGGGCAGCTCTAGTTGCAGGCTGCTCTTAAGATACCGGTGGACGGCCGACTTGAAGGCTGGGGGCTTCTTCGCAGTCAGTTTCTCACCAGCGCTCTCGTCGAGTGGCGCCTTTTGAAGGACGAATTTGCAATGACATCTTCGCCACTCGGTTCAAGGCCAACTTCCGCTCACGACCTGCACAGATTTCGAGCGTCTCTCCTGAGCGGTCGCAGGCTAGGCAGCGCCTAACCGTCACTAGGTTGACGCCCAAGTCCCTGGCGACCTAAACCTGGGTCATACCGTCCTTGACTATCCCAAACGAGCGGTAGCGGATTAATGGCTTGTGCTCTTCCACCATTGGCGATATGCGGCCTCGACGCGTTGGCTTTCTCGAAAGAATGACCTTTCCCGCCCGCTACCGGCCGAGGTCAGGCCGGCCGCTGGGGTCATGTGATCGTCCGACATGGCGGGATGCCCTGGGCCGCGTTCCTCATGGGCTTGGGCCTCATGGGCTTGGGCCTCATGGGCATGGGCCTCATTACCTACGTGACTTGCCAACTATGACGTCGCAAGTAGCGACGTCACACATGAGCGACTACCCTCCAAGCCGTAGGAGCTGTTGTGACTCACTTACCCCTGGCGTCACAGGCTGCAACTTGTGGACAGCTGTTGGTAATGGGGAACGCGGCCTTGGCGCCGAGCGCGGTAAAATTCCACTCACTCAGCGTTCGGGGGAGGGGCAATAATAGGCTATATATATATAAGGCTATATATATATATATGAAGGCTGTAAACTTCTGGCGTGTCGGCAATACGAGTCCTCAAAAGCACTGACTTTGAAAACATTACTGTAGACTCTTGCTTAATGTTCCGCCGTTACGCCGCACCTAAAAACGCGGTCGTAATTGAAGTGCTACACAATGCTGCTCTCCTCATCGTGCCGCTACCAGAAATGCTTATGAGGGGGTCTTGGTGCTCTGATAGCTTTCACTTAATAAGGCTGTTAAACCCATCTAAATGGCACCGCTATGGAAACAAGCGTCTGAATCAGGGGAATCAGGGAAGGGATACACGGGATCCGGCACTCCGGGACCCTCACCACTCTGGTTGAGCCCTGCTGGTCTCCAATGAATCTGTGCAGAGGAGAGATGCAAGGAAAGTATCAGGGGAAGGGCTTTCTACGTAAGTTTCTACGTAATTAAGGCAAACAAAACAAGCAAAAAGCAATTCAACTGAAGTGTATGGTAGGGCCGAGCCCGTTCAGTTAAGTGCTTGTCCCTCACCACTCCAACTCCGTGTTTGAATCCAGTATGTGAAAAGGTGCGGCTACTCTCCTGATTGATGCGGAAGCCTCTTTTTCCAGGGATGGTTTCTTCATATTGTGCTAGCTTTGCAGAATGCTGCCCTAAAGGCGGGCTAAGCGACTGGTGACTACCGCCTAGTGGCTTGGGGCACATGACTTCCTTGAAGTGGTACTTTATTGCGCAATAAACCCAAAGTCCATTTGCGGAATAAGCATTACGTCAGGTTTGTGGGACTGGCTACCACGGCATGGCTTCACGGCTGCTGTCGCTGCGCACTTGTTGCTTTGCGACTCGATAGAGTTTGCACTAAATACACTAAACCAAATGTGCAGTGGCGTACTAAATTTGCGATACCTTTGCGATCTCGCGCTGCTCCTTGGCACGCACTGCCCTGCGGTTAAGGATGAAAGCTATGATATTTTTAATGGTAGGTAGGCCATTTACTCCATCCCATTTTTTGAAAAAACCTCGGTTGACTTCTTGACGACCAAATCTCATTAAGAACAACACCTTGTTTTAATCAACACGGTCTAGGCGCCTGACAGAACAATGTGTGCAGTACGTACCATGAACTAGCGTGAGGCGGCAACAGTCGCCAGCTTACTACATCCGTGCAAACCCTGTCAAGCCGCTAAGCTGCGCGTTGACAGCCACGGCAGCCGAAAACCATCGCGTGGTAGCCAGTGCTTCGCGCCCGTACTAAGGAGCGGCGATTAGACAACAGCTTGCAGTGCGATTTCCTCAGGACGTGAGATAGAGATGGCTTATCAATCTGCCGTCAGCCATCAGGATTGCGGCGAGGCATGACTCGTGCCGACTGACGAAGCACATGACGTGATGTCACCGACAAGACATCTGTCACCAATGCGGTCTTGTCATTGTTCGTCATGTGCTGGGAGCAGGCGGTTGTTAGGTGCCCGAAAATGTGAACTCCTAACAGGGATGCACAGATATTTTCACGGATAATTAATGCAAATCATTTGAATAAATGACCAGACCAGCTCACCGCTAATTGGCTGGGTGTCATGCATACGATATAGACAATGCAAACTGGATGCGATCAGCGATATAACATGAAGCACCACTGTCTTTGGACCGCGTTCTCGGTATGCACACCTCACCGCTGACCTACACAACTAAGCGAGACCGCCGGCTTAAAGCCCAGGATCCCCACGGTATCGAACATGAGCATAAACGACAGTCACGGACACGAGGCATGTCCACCAAACGAATCGAACAAAGACCCCGCACTGTGCCACATGCGGGGAAGAGACCCACCATCGCACCTCCCCGCGGCAGAACGATGGATGACCCAAGCTGCCGCTGGCCCAAAGATGGCGAACCCCGGGGGTTACCGAAATTAGAACCTGCGGAGCGTTTGGGGCGCGTCCACGCGCGACGTCAGCTAACCCGCCGCCGCGTCGATACAGCGCAGGGTCGTATCAGCGCACGGTACGAAGGTCGAGCGCACCCACCACCGGTCGAAGGGTGACGTGCGGCAGGAGTCGGGGTTGAAATCACGGCGGGCCGGACGACGGGAATCTGTGTTGGTGATGTCATCCATGCCGTCATACGCAAAAATAGTCCGCGGCGTTTGGCGTCCGCAGCCAGGATGACGAAGATTCTATGTTCGTCGCGTAGAGTCTTTGTCAGACGCGAGGAGCATTTTATGTTATTCGGTTCAAGCTAGGTATAATGCCGCATCAATATCATTTCTGACCAGGTTCGTTAACGCACTTCCGACAGACGAGGGATGAAGAGAAGGCATGACACACATTTTAAACAAAACGGATTGCAGGTCACATGATGTTAGGAAACCCGGAAGTGCCACTTTTACGGCTTCGGGGGGCCTCAGCCCCCCCCCCCCCGTAACGCTCCCCTGTGCTAAGGAACGCATATGAGCGGAGGGAACACGGAACCAAAAAAATACAGAACAATTATGTTAACCATTGGCATACAAGACAACATTTACCTAAACTTATTACTACGCATTATGCTAATAATGCCTAATAATTTCGTGCCAAATATCATCCCCGAGATACGTTACGCTTTTGTCACCGTAACCCTGCATATGTTGTGTCAGTCTGCGCATGTTTGACAAGTGTTTCAAAGGATAATGCTTATATTGGGATAAGGAACAATTGACTGCAATATGCGGCAGCTTTTGAAAGTGCAGGGTGACCCAGATAAAAGTAAACGCATGTTTTACACAACAGTGGCAAGTACATTTGTCGCCTAGCCGTGGCTTGTACTGGTTATACAACACGATCAGCGACAGCGATGGTCATCATGGTTTCTTATTAGATCTAATACGTTTTCTGTAAATTACACTCCATTCTAGGTTTTTCACCAAAAGCCAACTTACCTTAACTTGAAATGGGTAGCCAGTCCTCCAGAGAAAAACAATTTTGAATGCACGATATACAAGTTAAGTTTTTAACTTAAGCATCGAATGGGAAAATTCAAGTGGCCGAAATCCGGGGAGAAATCAGATTTTGGGGGTAGGCTAGGTCCACCTTTCGGCCGATCCCCGCGACAGGTGCACGGTGGATACTGCTCCGATCAGAGCGCGGCCGAAACCCACAGTCTGAAAAACGAGTCCCTGACATCTGACCGCGCCTGTGTCAGCCGCTGGCTGCTGGCAGGTTGCCAAATGCCGACGACCGAAGATGTTGGGATCATGTTCTCGGCGAAGTTGCTGTACTCATCGTTCAGCACGTCGGTGACTGCAAAAGTACGGCTCACTTCGACGAGAGGCAGCCTTGCTGATCAGGCATGCAGAGGCCGCGGGCCACACCGTTTCTGTCCGGTACTCCGACGCACGGGAGAGATTCTGCATCCTCGCGTGGTGCGTGCCATTACCCCCAAGTACGACAGCCCTGTAGCCCTCTTTAATGCAGGCAAAAACAGCGATCACGTTTTATCCGTCTCACTTCATGAGGTTCAGTCATAGCATTGCACTTCATTGCCGGGGGCAGAGGTATTAATTAGCAAGGACAGAATTGCTACGTGCACTGGCAAGGATTATTACACGCGCCGCAAGGACAGCCCGACCGATTCGTGAACACTCAGCCCCAACGCCTGAGCCCAAGCGTGTTAGGCCGGATGGCAGGGCGCTTCCCGCAGGCATCGAGGCCGCTACAGAACGTCGGCTCAGCCCTGGGCTTCCCGACAAAGAAGATTCACATCCGCTCTAGTTAGCAAAAACTAACCAATCAACACCACCTAGGTTAAAACAACAAAAAATTCATAAACGATATAATCAATCCACCAAAACATAAACAGCCACAACAATCTGCAAGATTCAAGTGTCTCCAAGTCAATAAGACACTGTGCACTGTTCAACATGGTACAAATCCCATGCCAAAGCGATTGATGTCTGTGCAGCATCGCCTAGCACACCAGAATCGCAGCAGATCATCGAATGCAAAGAACAGTACCACTGACGTCACAACGGCGCTTAGTGCCGGGTGATGCGCGTAAAACCGCTACGGGGTGGGACGGCAATCACCGACGCTCTCAAATCGCTCACTTCAAAATGCTGCGGCACACAATTCATTTCAAAATCCTGCTTCACAATATGGCGTACCTTACCACGGAAGCAAAAGAGCCAAATGTCATACCCTACCACGAAAGCGAACGTTTTTCCCACCCGCGCCCGAGGGCTGGCGTTCAGCGTGTCTGTAGCATCCATGATTCCGCCGTCCGCTAGGGCTAGGTGGTGCTGGCGTCGCGCTCAACCCCGCCCCAACCTCGGGGACGGCGCGTCGCTGGCTGTTTACCCACCGGCACTGCACCGCCGCGTCCTGACAAGGGCCCAACACGCCTCTGCTCGTTCTCAAACCTCCAGCGCGACGCCCGTCCCATCCGCCGTGAACGCACTGTCTCTTTGGCATCGACGCCGCAGCAACGGCTGAGCTTCACGCGACGACAACAGCGCCCGGTCGCCCTGGCGCCCGCCACCACCAGGCCTCATCAGCCATCGCCACACGAGGCGGCCGTGAGGGCGCGCTGCCGTCGCTGCCAGATCACGCGCGCTGGAGGGCGCCTCCGTCGTCCGGCCGCAGCCGCTGCCTCGTGGGGAGGGTCGGACCGACTCACGGGCAGGAGACGCCGACTGGTGCCTGACGCACCGCCGAGCCAGACGACAGCGGGAGACGCCTGGCGGGAGGAGAAGGAATTACACCGCAATCATGACGTCGGCGGGCGATTTCGTAGGGAATCGAAAATGACGATTCACTCAGGTTTTCGCAGTGAATGACAATGGTAGGCTATGCACGGTGCGACTGGCACACATCAGGACCACACGGGCACGGCAGCTAACGTACCAACACTTACCTGGTAAAAATGTCACATGCCTTACAGCCGATGCCTCGAACTGGGCATCCCAGGCGCCCCCTCCCCCCCTCACCCAGCGCCGTACGAGCGTCCTCTGCGCTCAGTGCTTCTTCCACCGCTGCAGCTCTTCGGCAGCGATCTCTGCAAACGGGTTCACGACAATAACGTCACAACGGAGACACCACACTCCACGGCCGCCAGGCTCTCGTCGGCGGAAGCATGTGGCTCTACTGTGTAACTATCACTTATTTGAGTTGGACAGGACAGTTCTGGCCGCAGCTGGTTTACGGTTGTTGAAAAGAGCACCGTACCAATGGACTGTGCTTATGGTCACGATGATGATTTGGGCTTGCGGATGCATTGATTGTTCTGGCATGCAGCACACATACAATTCAGTGTCCACCATGCTGACTAAGCAGCCGGCGGGCGGCTCCACGGCGTCTCACCTGGGGCAGACCCGACTCACAGCTCCCGACCACCCACTCCTCCACCCACCCGTGCCGGCCGCCCACCTCTCCCGACGGCATCGCACACTCGACTCACAGCTCGCGACCACCCACTCCCCCACCCACCCGTGCCGGCCGCCCACCTCTCCCGACGGCATCGCACACTCGACTCACAGCTCGCGACCACCCACTCCCCCACCCACCCGTGCCGGCCGCCCACCTCTCCCGACGGCATCGCACACTCGACTCGCAGCTCGCGACCACCCACTCCCCCACCCACCCGTGCCGGCCGCCCACCTCTCACGAAGGCATCGCACACTCGACTCACAGCTCGCGACCACCCACTCCCCCACCCACCCGTGCCGGCCGCCCACCTCTCCCGACAGCATCGCACACTCGACTCACTGCTGCCGGCCGTCCACTCCCCCACCCACCCGTGCCGGCCGCCCACCTCTCCCGACGGCATCGCACACTCGACTCACTGCTGCCGGCCGTCCACTCCCCCACCCACCCGTGCCGGCCGCCCACCTCCCCCGACGGCATCGCACACTCGACTCACTGCTGCCGGCCGCCCACTCCCCCACCCACCCGTGCCGGCCGCCCACCTCTCCCGACGGCATCGCACACTCGACTCACAGCTCCCGACCACCCACTCCCCCACCCACCCGTGCCGGCCGCCCACCTCTCCCGACGGCATCGCACACTCGACTCACAGCTCCCGACCACCCACTCCCCCACCCACCCGTGCCGGCCGCCCACCTCTCCCGACGGCATCGCACACTCGACTCACAGCTCCCGACCACGCACTCCCCCCACCCACCTGTATCGGCCGCCCACCTCTCCCGACGGCATCGCACACTCGACTCACAGCTCCCGACCACCCACTCCCCCACCCACCCGTGCCGGCCGCCCACCTCTCCCGACGGCATCGCACACTCGACTCACAGCTCCCGACCACGCACTCCCCCACCCACCTGTATCGGCCCGCCCACCTCTCCCGACGGCATCGCACACTCGACTCACAGCTCCCGACCACCCACTCCTCCACCCACCTGTACCGGCCGCCCACCTCTCCCGACGGCATCGCACACTCGACTCACAGCTTCCGACCACCCACTCCTCCACCCACCTGTACCAGCCGCCCACCTCTCCCGACGGCATCGCACACTCGACTCACAGCTCCCGACCACCCACTCCTCCACGCACCTGTACCGGCCGCCCACCTCCCCCGACGGCATCGCACACTCGACTCACAGCTCTCGACCACCCACTCCTCCACCCACCTGTACCGGCCGCCCACCTCTCCCGACGGCATCGCACACTCGACTTACAGCTCCAGACCACCCACTCCTCCACCCACCTGTACCGGCCACCCACCTCTCCCGACACTCGGCTCTGGGCCGGGGGTGATCCAACACCTGGCTCCAGGGATCAGGTGCGGCTGCGGGAGGGCCCAGGCGCGTGGGTGCCCGCCGGGCCGGGCGAGGGGACGAGGGCAGACCAGACTGGAGCCCTGCCGACAGGCGGCTTGTGAGGACTATTCTCGACCCCCGACCACCTGGCGGCATGGGGGCGGCGCGGGCGGAGAGCAGGCGTTTGTCGGCAGCGGGCGCGCAGCTGAGTCCACCTGCGGCAGCAGGCAATGGTGATGGCAGCGTCACGTAGCCACCAAGCGCCAGCCGCGCGAACTAATGCAGGTTCATAGCGGTTCCGGCGGTACGTGTTGTTCGCTGCGCTGGGGTTTCAAGGTTACAGAAGTGTGACAAATTTCCTGACCGACCAACATCCCAACATGAAGAAATGTCATCTTATTTGGAAACAGTTGGCGCAATCTCTCACATCAATTTGGATCAAGCGATAAATCGTAACGATCAAGGTGCCCAGTCATGGTGTGACACCAAGCTGTTTGGGTCTAAAGGGGACTACAAGCCGTTATTTAAAAGTTGAGTGATTAACTGCCTACAAAAATAACAAAACGGGAGAATTTGGCGCACGGCAAGACCTGGTGCGCCACAAAATCAAACTATGACTTTTGTTTGGATGAAGGTTTGTTACCGAAATATCCACGCATCTTTATTCCCATTCTTCTGGTTTTCTCCAATGAATGGGGTCATAACTACTATCTCATCTATGTGAATTATGTTCTTCGTAAGTGCACTTAACAACTTAAATTTTGCATTTTGCATTAATCTTAACCGTAAGCCGGACACCGATTGGGCACGCTCAGTTAAGGGCAGGGGCCACAGACCTCGCCGAACGCTTGCCGTTTGTGAACGATCGTCCCTCTGGAAGAATAGGATAAAGGAATATATGATGAATATGAATCCTTTAAGATCATATATATATATATATATATATATATATATATGAAATTTAATACGCTAGTTGGTGCCAATCGAAAGAAAGATATCATCAGCCTTGACCGCGTTTACAATCATCCCGAAATTTCTCCTCTCAAAATATCAAAGTGCCTTCTTGAACAATTACTTAAAACCTGTACGATGAAAGTTCCTTTCTGCGCGCCTGATGGATGAATCCATTGACAAATTGAGGGTGTAGCCATGGGCTCACCTCTAGGGCCTTTATTCGCGTATTCCTTTATGGGACATGCAGAAGCCGACACGCAGCAAAATGACGACATAAGACCGGACATTTACTGTCGCTATGTGGACGATATCTTTGTGGAAGTTCGGGACGTTGACCAACTAGAACGTCTCAAAAAGCACATTTGAAGGGCAGTCTGGTTTAAAATTCACAAAAAGAACTACGTATGCAGAACATAATACCCTTTCTTGACGTGACCATTGATGGACAAGGACAGCGATTTAAAACGACTGCATACTGAAAACAGACTAACAACGGACGGTGCCCAAATGCTGGCAGTGTCCTCGACGCTACAAAATTAGCGTCATAAGGTCATTCATCAGACGCGCATCTAAGCACTGCTTTGATTGGACAGGACAACATTCAGAATTGATAAGAATCGGACAGATCTTGGTGAACAACGGTTTTTCAAATTCTGACGTTGAAAAAGAAATACGACACATGACAAGGCACTTTGACAGCAAAGCAAGTTAAGACATCCAACCAACCGTCAAACTGTATCATCAAAATCAAATGGCATTTGCCCACAAACGGGACGAAAAATCTCTGCGGGAAATTGTCTCTCGACATGTAAAAGCAAAAACGACCACGAGACGACAACACCTGACAGACAACACAGACATTTTACGGACGTGCAATGACAGAAGACGCCCTCAAATCTAGGAACGTAGATTCATTAACGAACTCTCTTCAGGCCTAAACAGGCAAACAAATTCTTTCGCAACCCTTGAACTATAAGGTGGGGGGCGGTGAGCACCACTGATGTAATTGTGGCAATAGTGTCCCCATTGTGTCTTTGCAGTGCCATTGTGTCATCATGAGCGTATTTTACATGCATCAAAGTGACAATAGGCTCCTGCCTCACCTCAATTTGACATGCTTCATTTGAGTTCTCCGTACTAAAATATATTTTCCAATAGCAGTGCACAATTTTTATCCTTTCAAACTAAAAACTTATCTTTTGTGCCATTCAGTCTTCTCCGACGATGAGATGGGATCTCGAAACGTAAGACTGCGAGGAGCAACGAGTATATGAGTGATTTTGTGCGAGCTATCTTTAATCTAAACGATAATGCCAAGTCAAAAGTCCGGAAACTAGAACAATGAGTCAAAAAGCTCGTCAGTACTGAGTCAGCAGTCATCTTTAATCAAACATGTATAAAGGAAAGGATAAGTAAATATATACATATATATATATATATATATACATATACATATATATATATATATATATATATATATATATATATATATATATATATATACATGCAGGTATGCAACAAGGAAGAAAGAAAAAAGCAGGAATAATGGTCAATTTCCTTTCGCACTCGCCGGAGTTGCGGTCCTTGTGCGCAGGTAGATGTTTGCCAATATTGTTTTCTTCGGATTTATGATACATTGGGTGTAGATGTGACTGGCAGGTGTCACAATGCCAAGTTGTCAGTGTTCACTGACAACGGATGATTTCGCCGTTTGTTGCTGAGACGATATTTTGTTGCCTGTCTGCGAGCTGAGATAACTTGGGACAGAGTCACCAGAGTCAGCAGTTCACAGAGTCACCTTTCTTTAATGCGGCGTTTGATAACGAAGGTAGCTACAACGATCACGTCGGAAAGTAATCTGCAGTGAGACCATCTCATCGGTAAACATGTGGAAGGCACCTGGAAGGCCCAATTGTCCAGCTGTGGGGTCAGTTTGACGTGTATTGGTGGCCACACAACACTTTCATGATGGCGAAACAGATGCATTTGTGCTTCGTGTTTGTCGATTAATCGGTTTTGCAGATAAATTACGCGCCATGTTAGTGAGAATCTCATTTTCCCGAAAACGCCCGCCCAAGCCGCTGCACACGTTGTGCACAACTACACAGGAAAATGAGGGCCGTCTCTAAATCCGTCGCCACTGCCGGTGAAAAGTGGATGAAATTGTGTGATTGTGAACGCACGGCACAAGCGAGGAGACAAGACCTGGCGTCGAGACAGAGCAAGCAACGGAAAAATGCAAGAAAGACGCCCAGGAAGCCAAAAACTGTCCCCAAATGCGGCAAGCTCCCGCGCGCGGTGTTCTTCGACAAGCCAGATGTCGCCGCTGTGGGCTGCCTGAAACATTCCGTATCGTCCTGCTTATCTTATATAAGCAACGAGACGAGACCTGGCGTCGAGACAGAGCAAGCAACGGAAAAATGCGAGAAAGACGCCCATGAAGCCAAGAACTGGCCCCAAAGCGGCCAGCTCCCGCGCGCGGTGTTCTTCGACAAGCCAGATGTCGCCGCTGTGGGCTGCCTGAAACATTCCGTGTCGTCCTGCTTATTTTTTACCTCACATAATACACGTCGAACATCACATTACGTGTATCGGCATGAACGGGCGGTGGACGTAGTTCCCGAGAAAGGGCCACCAGGGCACCTTCTGTCCAAGTGCTCTGGTGGTCGGCTGATGGGTATCGCGCACAAGCGCGCCCCCACGAAGAGGCCGAGAACCCGCAATCCACGACGAAACATCGCCCGGTCACAGGCACAGAAAGAGCATCGCGGGCAACCAAGCAGGCAAGATCTTACCAGCAAGACCACCGCTGCTGGCGCTCAGTCGACCGGGACGACCCATGGACCATATGGGCAATGATCTGGGGGAGCAGCACGACGTCACCCTAATCGAAAGGAAATTCCCATCGGCCATAACAGCATTCCCACGCAAAATCCTCTCTGCTGTAACCGTGTCTTGAACTCCCAAGTGATGTTGCCACGGCGCCGTGCGTTCCCAGTGTTGTCGCCACGGTGTCGTGAGTTCTCAGAGCTTCCACAAGGCCGTGACATGCTCTCAGGGCTGACAGTCTGTGATGGCCGACGCTGGGTTGTCACCACGCTTAATCCATAGGAAGAACGAGGCGAATGTTAAAAGTGGACCGGGTCCTTGCTGGTGAACTTCGCTGCCCGGTGAGGCATGATACTCGATGGCGCGGTTGGCTGGCGTTTACGCGCATGGCACTGGTCAAAGGGATCATGGGATGAAGACTCACCGAGCAGACTTTTCTTGTTCCTCTTGAGTGGCTCTAGCACCATCTAGGACGCTCCGGATTTGGGGCTCTGTGCATGAAACTTTGGCTCGCTGTGATTGGTCGGGCCGCGTGGCCTGAGGTCACACGGGCGGCGGCAACGGGCTGGCAGTAGCCTGCCCGCGCTGCTGAAGGTAAGAGCCCCGCCAATCACCCTGTGCACCGCCAATCGGATCGCTGTGCCGCCCCAGTCACGCTGGACTCGGCAGTGATGTGACGATCATGACCTTATGCACATTATCCCACCCTCTTGAGTCTTGTGTCTGGCTTCACTCTGTTCGTGATGGCCTCGTGCATACTGCCCTGATCAATTTGGGCGCTGCGCTCGTATCCAATATACTGGTGTTGCCCAGGAGAGGACAGACGTGACGAGGAAGCAGTGCTACAATAATTACATCATACGCGTGAGATCTACCTTGTTGTATGTCATACCAAATGTCGCCATGAAAAGTAAACAAATCGTTCCACACATGAGCGTTTGACGAGTGGTGGATCAATACAGCGCACGACAAGCTGCTCTCTAAAAAAATGAACGCCTGGCGAACTTTACCACCGCAAATCTCTCGGGCCGCCGACGTGACCAGCAGGACGGCTGTGAGCAACGCCACGCGCATGGCAAACGGTCTCCTGGAAAGACGCACGTACCGTGGATGTTTCGTGCGGAGCATTACAGACAGCGGATAGCGCTCCACCTGGAAAGTAACGGCTCGGCCGCGGGGAACGTCTGGAGAGCGACCAATTCGCGTCGACGGAACTGAAGCTCATACCGAGTTTTTCTTTCATTCTTCACGAAAGCAGATCCCGACCAAGAACATGAGCTTCCATGATGCTCCAGTGACCAAGCCATGATCACGGACGATGAGGTCATGTCTGCACTGACGGCGGAGAGAAAGGTGCATTTCGCAAACCTGAACGCAGAAGAAAAGCAATATGTAATGTAATAGGGCTTGTGGCTGATCAGACAGCAAGACTGATAGGGTATCCAGTTAGTCACCAAAAAAACAAAACCAAAACCAAAACAAAAAACAAACAACGGGAAGCAACGCATGTGTCTTGATCCTCGCGACCTGAACAAGGCCATCAAGAGGACGCACAAGCACATCTCTACTGAAGAGACCGCCCACGAGCTGGTTGGGTCAGAGGTCTTCTCTCAAGACAAGCATAGAAATTCTGCTCCAGAATAGGCTCGATAATGCGACGGCAGATTATCACAACAAGCACATGGTTGGAACTTTTCAGCTCAGGAATATATGGGTCATAGCAGTCAAGAGGAATGACAGCAGCAATTCAAGCGGACTGTGGAAGCGTGAACACAACAGCGGGCTATGCAAACAGCACTTCAGGGAAGAGGACTGGCGAGCCCACGCACCTCGGTCCATAGCTGTTGGCATAAGCACGCTCAGCCGCAATCACAAATTGAAAGAATCAATGCATGATCAATGATGTTGGGCGCAAAAAATGTATGCCTGGTATGCTACAGCTCAATATCATTTATAACTTATTTTTTAAGCATAAAGACTGGACACAAGATGTGAAGGTTCATTGAAGTGTACGATTCAGCTCATTATGCAAATAAGTGATATCCGCGTCATTAACAAATGGGAGGAAAGCTGAAGATGTCCTGGTATGTGAGCACTGTTAAGGTTTTTCGCCGCAGGAATCTCTGGCGACACGGCGGGTACTGTGCCAGCACCTGGGCATGCAAAGTGTGGTGTCGCCGCCCTAGCGGGTGAACACTGTGATTATAGATGGCACGTCAGCGCCGTTCGGCCAGCCGGCCAATCCGCCGGCAGGGCAGTCTGGCGGTTCCAGTTCCAGTAAATACAGATTGACCTTTGTGACACAGCGTGTGTACCGAGAACAGGACCGGCTCGAACACGCCGCAGCGCGGGCCCAACACAGAACACTGTCAAGGTCCCGAGTCGCGCTCGATCCCTGACCCCAGTATCAGGCGATGTCAGCGGGGGTCTTCGCCGAGTGCTCGATACAATGACCTTTGATCCAGTATCACCATTGTGCCAGTAGGACGGTATCACTCCACGGCATGGAAAGCGGTTATTTGTGAGGCCTGGTCACTAAAAGCACAACACCCAGTACATCAGCGTAAAAATTAGGAAACTTGGACAGCTGCTGAGCCTTCTCAAGAAGGAACCCAACGCGAAGCTCCGCGATTTCTTCGCCCACAGAAGTTTCCTGCACTGACAGCCGGCGTGCGTAAGCTGTGTAGATACGATAGCGGAAACACAAGTCTGGCATGCAGTCGCTGGCAATCAAACTGGGCCACAGCATCCACAAATGTGCTGTCATTGTAAAATCCCAGGCGATGGAGGAAGGAGAAAGCACATAATCTGCAACGAGATTCATGGAGCGAAAAGATCCCTGGACGGATCGGGCCTCCCGAAGGGCGCTAATCGTCCTCCAGGAAGAAAAGTGGAACAGGCCCAAAATCATTATGCTGACTGAAGGCATCCAAATGCTGAGAAAGGCTCTGGACGATGCAGGCCATCACCTCCAAGAAAGCTGAACTCGAGGAAAATCCATCTCCTACATCATACAGGGCTTTCTGAGAGCCGATGCTCGCCGTATTATCCTATTCAACCGCAAGCGACAAGGCGAGGCAGGGCGAATGACGGCAGAGGGATTTGAAAGCAAGCACAAAGCTAGCTCACACGGTGTCATTGCATAATGCATATCTCACCACTGGAAAAGCACCTCTCGGAGACACTCACCGCAGTGGTTATCAAGGAGAAGGGGCGTACCTGTTCTGATCGAAGAGTTCCGTGACAGCATAGAAATTCTTACTGCAAAGAGTCGTGACACTGCTGGTCGACCAGCGCCCCCGGCTGCCCTGCTCGACACGGGATGTACGGACATCCTGGTTCACGTGAGCTGCTGCCGCACATGGCGCCGGTGCGCGATCAAGATGCGAACGGTGAACGACGAAGTGTTGCGGTGCGTGGGCATCGCCCAGAAGATGTTCGACTACAGAGGCAAACAAGTAATGCTCGCGGCGCTGGTGGTCCCGGATCATCCATTGGGGTTGGATGTGCTGATCGGCATGTCCGGCATCACCGCGTTGGGAGGCATCAGTGTTCGGTCCCCCACTGACGTGTAGCGGGGTGCGGCACCGGAGGAGGCGCCGGAGTCGGCAAGTGACGAGCCGGCATGCGGCGCGGCGGCGCCGGGCAGCGGCACGCGAAGCTCACTGGCGTTGGAAGCGGCGGATTTCACGGCTCGGTTCGACGGCGCTCACTGGAGTGTGGCGTGGAAGTGGGCGCACGGACGTGGTCCCGAACGTCTGGGGAACACCGTGAGTGAATACGCTGTGTGGGCTGAAACACGAGAGGCCTACAAGCGGGAGCTGGATGAGTGGGTGGCGAACGGATGGCTCCGGCCCTATGACGAGCAGGGGGACGGGCCCGCTCGGGGCCTGATTCCTTGATGGCAGTTCAACAGCCACACAAGGGGAAGGTCAGGCCGGTGTTGGACTATCGCGAACTCAACCGGCATGTGACCGCGCACACCACGGATGCCGACGTGTGCGCCGAGCAGTTGCGCCGCTGGCGCCAGCATGGTGCCTGGTTGGCCGTAGTCAACCTGCAAAAAGCTTACTTGCAGCTGCATCTGGAGCGCCGATTGTGGCCGCATCAGACGGTGCAGGTCAAGGGCCGCACCTACAGCCTCACGCGGCTCGGATTCAGCCTCAATGTGGCGCCGCTGATCATGAAGACCGTTGTTCAGGAGGTGCTTCGTGAGAACGAGACGATCAGCCGAAGAGTGCTCGCCTATGTGGACGACCTGCTCGTCGGCGAAGACGTGGTCAGCGCCAACAAGGTGGTGGAGCACTTTGGAGGTACGGGCTGGCCTGAAAGCCGCCGGAGCGCGTCGCGGCCGGAGCACGAATGCTCGGCCTTCGAGTCGAGGCTTGGGATGATGAGCTGCGGTGGTGTCGAGACAATGAGGTGCCTCCACCGCCGACCGAGCTCACCCGGCGTGCAGTATTTGCGTGGTGCGGGCAGTTGGTGGCGCACCTCCCCGTGGCGGAATGGTTGCGGCCAGCAGCTGCCTGGCTAAAGAGGCGAGTGAACGGTCTGACGATCGGGTGGGACGACCCAGTGTCGGATGACGCGTTGCGCGCGCATATCCGGGAAGTCGCAACGCGGGTGAGGGCAGCTGACCCTGCTCGTGGGCCGAGGCCAATGGTCGGCTGGGAGCTCGTGGTGTGGACTGACGCGAGCGCCATCGCGAACGGGGTGGACCTGGAGGATGCGGAGGGCGGCGTTCTCGACCGAGTTGGACACGGCGATAAGTGGCGTGAGCATGGCCCTGGCATGGGGCGTTAAGCGCTTCAGCTTGCGTACGGACTCGGCCACAATGTTCAGGTGGTTGGGTGACGCCTTGAGCGGACGGTCTCGTGTCAGAACAAAGGCGCAAGGAGACATGCTGATCAGACGCAGTATTGGCCTCATGCGACAGTTGGTCGACGAGTTCCAGCACTCAATGACCCTACGGCTGGTGCAGTCACAAGACAACTCTGCCGACGCGCTCACCCGAGTTCCCCAGACCTGGCTGCGAGCCGAGCCTCGAGATGCGACTTCAGCCGCCGCAGCCGCCGCGCCAAAATGTTTCACGGCACCCCCGCGAGATGCGACTTTGGTCTCCGCGACTATCAGGCGGGAAGAAGTCGCGGCACCCCCAGCGGACCAAGAAGCCGCCGTACCGCGACACTGTGAACAACTATGTCACTCGAGGCCACGCGAGCAGTGAAAAAATCTGAGCCCGGTGCGCAAGGTCGAACGCGATACCTGCCCCACCACGCCGTGCAGAATCACAACAAACCGGGCAACGTGCGGGTAGTGTTCGACGCCGCGGTAAGCACTGAATGATAACCTCATCAGTGGACCCAACAACCTCAACTCACTCACTGGCGTCTTCACGAGATTCCGTCAGGACCGCGTGCCGATAGCGTTTGATGTGAAACAGATGTTTCACCAGAAAGCCATCCGCGCTGAAGACCGACAGTCGCAGCGGTTCCTCTGGCGAGATATGGACACGACAAAGGACCCGGAAACGTATCAAATGAACGTTGTGATTTTCGGTGCCAAGTCGTCACCATGCACGGCAACATACGTGTTCCAGCGCTGTGCGAATGACGGAAAAATGCAGCACCCTCAGACGGCGGACAGGGTAGCCACCCGGTTCTATGTGGATGACTGCTTGGACTCGGTCGACACCGAGAGCGAAGGACGAGAGTTGGTTAACTCTCTCAACTCTCTCCTGAGCGCTGCTGGATTCCATCTGATCAAGTGGACCAGCACGTCAGAGACGGCGCTGCAAGATATCGCACCTGAGGATAGGTGCGATGAGACACGCGATCTGGACCTGGGCGACGAGGCACAGTGGAAAAAGACGCTGGGAGTCCACTGGTGTGCTCAGGATGGCCGGTTCTGGTAAACGTCAGGGCCACCAAGGGCGAGAACACGGAGCGCTCCATTCTGAGCAGCGCCTCGTCGGTGTTCGACCCACTCGGCATGCTGGCTCCGTTCACCATCCGAACGAAGTGCATCATTCAGAAGATCTGGCTGGGAGGATGGGACTGGGTATGTAAGTCGTCGTCGTCGCGAGTAGGTAAGTCCCATCAATAAGGAACGGCGCTGGCTTTCCTTTTTCCATCTCGCAATCCTCTCTAACACCATGGCTCACGCACCTCAGGAGATCCCGTTACCGAATGAACTTTTGCATTCCGCAAAATTGTGACACAATGTGTCAAAAGGCCCGCAAAATCTGTATGATCTTTTGAACATAAACTCCATTATTATCGGTTGTGCGCACTTTGACGGTCTAAACGCTGGAAATTTGTATCAATGGATGGCTGATGTGGATCGCATCCATCAGGATTGCAACGGTAACGATAAAATCACTCTAGCCGCTGCAGGACGTCGCGTAACTGAGACAGCGGTCCTTGTTTTGGCGCAACCGAGAACACCATTGCACGTGGCTCCAGATGAAAGACCTGTTCCGGCATTTTTATGCAAACCTGCGCGATCCCGACATTCTGGACGAAAGATTGAACTGTACCACACAAAAATCCAGCGGACCTGTGCGGTCCTTTTACGGGCGCCTAAATCAATTGGCTGCCGAAGTGTACGGAAGCGATACAAACACCTCAGATAAACAAAAAGCCCTGCCCAAATTGTTCATGAACGGACTGGTAAACGAATAGCTAACAAACTGCTTCGACGACAGCCCTTGACTTTGACCGCCGCCTTAGATGTCGCACTCATGAAAGACACATTTTACAGGCAGATAGATATGCGGGACAGAGGAGCCAATGGAAAAATCCATCCGGTCAAACTAGCCACATCCCTTGCAAAAAAAGAGCAACTCACGGAAACTGTCAATGTTCTAGCAGTTAAAATGGACCATGCGAATCAAACGAAAGCACCCCAAGGAGTGCAACCGCAACAGGCGAACCAGAGACCACAGCCACCACCGACACGAAATTTTCCAGAGACACAAGCCCATAACGGGCCAGATCCAAGGTTGCATAGAGATGACCCGGCACGACAACTGGATAGCGGAGCTCAATTCTCGCTGGTGAGCGATTAATTCTTAAAATTGTGTGACGACGCTTTGATAAAGGAAACGTGCCAGGAAAAAGTACCTTAGGTATCTGCCTCAGGCCACCGACTTAGTCACAAAAATGGTAAAAATTCGAATTACATTGGATAAAACCCAAATGTATCATTCATTTTGTGTTGTTACGGATTACGTCACGACATGATTTTAGGCGTGGACTTTCTCGATGAAAGAAAAGCTATCTTTGATTTTGATAATCAGCTACGAGCGGGCATCCATACCCACTAAGGACATGAACCGTGTGAGTTATTTGATCAACAAGCTGTGGAAGGAGATGGAATCGGCTCGAAAGACGAAGATGTCCAGCGGCGGCCAGTCGGCTGAGCGGCTTCAGGCGCGGCTTGAAACGATATTCGATATCGCGTCAGCCTCCAGAGTGCCGCAGCACCCGGAGGACGCCGCGTTCCTGATGGACCAGAGCTCTGCACGCCGCATGTTCATTGGTCCCATGGACGCGGCCACCACCCAGCGCTGGCGTCGGCGGGTGGCCCGGCAGGCTGGAGAGCTGGCGGCGCGCGCAACGTCACAGGCCACCAAGGCAAACCCACAGCCAAGCCTTGCAGTCTGTGGGCCACGAGCTGCCGCCCAAACAGCCGCACGAGCTATAAGATCGGCCGCCATAAATGCAGAAATAGAGGGAAATGTTACAGGCAACAGCGACGGCGCCCCCTCTGCCGCCGACAGCGACGGTGCCACCGGTACTGGCAACGCTTCTGTGGGCAATGCCGCTGCCGATTCTGCCGATGCCAGCTGTAACGTCACTGACGATACCTCAGTCGCCATCGTTACCAGTGCCGAAGTCGCTGCCTGTCACGCGGCTGCCGTGACTGCGATCACGGATGACCCAGATTACGTTCCCCCACGGCCGCGGGGCACTCGAAAAATTGACTTGCGTCCGTTGGCTGATGCGGCCGATGCAGCTGGGCTGGGCACAAGAAAAATAGCCCAGCTTAGGTCCGCGGAGCAAATGTCAGAAGTTACAAGAAAAAAGCTTCGTCTGGCCGTCGAGAAAACCCGCAAGGAGAAACTATATGCCATTGCCCTGAACGCCGCTGACTGCACCGCAGTTTTTTGTGACGGCCGCGACGACCCGACCCTGTCCCAGCTGCAGCAAGGCACCAGCAGATTGGTCACAATCACCACCCACAACGTTTCCGTCAACATGCACCCCGGTGACCAGGATATCGGTCACTTTGAGTGTGAGGGCCCTCACACGGGCGAACACGTCGCCCAGAAGCTGCCACATCTACTGACCGAAAGGGGCATTAACATCGACCAAGTCACCACCGTAGGCGGCGACGGCACCAACCGGGTGGTGGGAAGCAAGGGGGGTTGGATGAGCCAGGAAGAGGCAAACCCCTGCCGGCCCCTGACCCGTGTGGTGTGTCTGTGGCACCATCTGGAGCTGCCCTACAGGAAGCTGTTCGTACACCTTGACGGCAAGACCACCGGCCACGGTACATTCGAGGGGCCGATCGGTCAGCGAGTTCCGCGGCCCTGTCCACGAGCTGCCGGTGGCCGACTTCCCAGTAATTGAATGCGACGACCGGATCGAGCTTCCCACCGTCGTCGAGCGTGAGCTCAGCACCGACGTCAAACTCCTCTACAAGTGCGCCAAGAGCGTGAAAGCGGGCGACGCGAGCTCGGTGCGCAACTTGACGCACGGCAAGGTGCACCGTGCGCGATGGTACACGGCCCAGAGCCGGCTACTGCGCCTGTACATGGCCACCAACAGCCCGACGCCGCAGCTGGCAGCGCTGGCCCGGTATGTGGTGTGCGTCTACGTGCCCATGGTGGTGCAGGTCAAGCACCAGTCGGACGTAGTGCACGCTGCACCGCACCTCACCGAGCAGCTGCGGCGCCAGCGAGCCCACTCCAGCGGCGACATCCTGCGGGTGGTTCAACGGAGCGTCACCGACAACGCGCTCATGGCCCACCCGGAGAGCATCATGCTGGGGATGCTGTCTGATCCCAGCAGGGAGGTGCGAGCTGAAGCAGTTAGGCCCATCTTCAAGACCCGCGAGACCCCGCCAACGGGCGAGGTTCGCCGGTACGCCGTGCCGCGGGGCGAAGTCAACGTGAACGCCAACAGCTACGTGGAGCTGAGCACGAGAATGGAGACCATCAGAAGCGGGAAGCTGCCCAGCGAGCCACCCTGTACGCTTGGGATCACATCGGTGCAGCTGGCCGCTCTTGTAGACAGACACTCCCCTTAACACAGGCGTCCCCTGCCACACACGGTCAACCGGGAGAGCCGTCAAACTGACGACCGAGGCGGTGGCGACGGTGGTGGGACAGACAGGCAGGACGGCAAGACGCTGAACATCTTTGCTCAGCGCCGCGTGCAGAAACAGCAGCTGCCTAAGTCAGGCACTTAGGCAGCTTAGGCCAGAATGGGACTTTGAGAGAGGGGGGGGGGGGGCGAGTGGTGGGTCGGAGGGAGGTGCAGTGAGTGGCTACGCTCTGTCCTAAGCTCCAGAAGGCCCCTGTGGGGCAGAGCTCCGCCTAGCGGGCGGCGAGAGGGCGGCCGGCACTGTGAAGCGCCATCTATGATCGGTTTCAGGCACTAAGCATCGAGCTTTGAAACGTTTGTTCGCGCACAGTGAAAATAAAAAGACACAGACTGGTTTCAGCGGTGCCACTTTGTAGACAATACATTATTTGATCGGCGCATATTCTTTACAAGTTTTTCAGTTCCAATTTCTAACGGATTTAACCAATTTGGCGAAAAAATCGGTGTTTCGCTCCTCAAACTTTTCGTCCTCGCCACCACGAAAACTTCTCAAAATGTGTTTTCATGGCTTGATTCGTGATCGCCATGTGTCGGCACATCAGAATTTGACCTAAAACCATTGCTAAAAAAATTGCAAAAAGGGCCCGCCCTACTATAGTCAGACGAGAAGTTGAAAATGTTCAATTTAGCGCGCATTCCAGAAGAACGGCGCATGCCTCTTGAAATTTTTTTAGAAAGAAACATGGTTGTCTTTGCGGTAAAAAATTCAGAACTAACGACTACGAATGTTGCCGAAACGGTAATAAAGACACAAAACAATCCACCTATTAGACAAGCCATATATAATTCCTCTAACGCAAATCCTGGATAAACATGTCGATATGCTAAAAGCAGGCATCATTCGCCGAAATAACTCCCCGTGGCAATCACCTGTAATTAAAGTGCAAAAAAAGATGAAAAAAGGCGCGGCGGCTAGCGCCGAGCGTGAGTCAGCCATATACCCGCGCGCATGCGCGACACACCTCCGCCGGCACAGACGATACGTAGTGCAATATACGTTGAAACCGAACAATGTGCTGTTCTCGGAAAGGGAAGCGCCAACATGCAGAACATCCAGCGGCTGCCATGGGACACGCAGTCAGGCTACAGCAACACCATCGCCGCTCATCACAGCGTGACGTCCTCGTTGGCATCCGTCAACCGTAAGACCACTGCTGTGGCTGAGGTGACCGTCAACCGTAAGACCACTGCCGTTGCTGAGGTGACCGTCAACCGTAAGACCACTGCTGTTGCTGAGGTCACCGTCAACCGTAAGACCAGTGCTGTTGCTGAGGTCACCGTCAACCGTGAGACCACTGCTGTTGCTGAGCCCACCGTCAACCGTAAGACCAATGCTGTTGCTGAGGTCACCGTCAACCGTAAGACCAATGCCGTTGCTGAGGTCACCGTCAACCGTAAGACCACTGCTGTTGCTGAGGTGACTGAGGCAGCTGACTTAGAAGAAAGCTGGCCGAACATGGGACAGCTAGGAATGCCCTCGCGCTAGGGATGGAGAGTTCCACCTCAGGTGACTCATTTTATCTGCCCCCTTCCTACGCCAGCGAGATATGGATTTCATATGGCCCGCACTTCATCAACGCGGATTCTTGTCGTCCGTCCATGGGTGCGCAAGACCGTTCACGAAAGAGAGGGAAAGGCTGGTGAGAAGTCACAGCGATGCTGTGGGTTCCTTATCAGGATAAGTTGAGTCAACGTGATACTCAGTGTGTGCTAATCAACAGAAACGTGGATAACTGCAGGGTCGCGGGTCAGCCGCACACCGTTTGACCGGGGTCAGGCCGTCCCGGCCATCGCCACGGTAAGGACAGTCAGGGTCACCATCTGCGACGGTGGTCGCGGCTGAGGCAGCGCGTGCGTCTGGCAAACGGTGTAGTTCAGACCTAGAGCTCGCACAGTGACGAGTCAATGCCGAGCTGGTAACGTGACTGCTCCTCGCTCACACTGAAATGGGCACCAGCCACTGTACCCCACTCATTCACGTACCTTTTTACAGACCTTCTCACACATATAAATTGTCAAGACTATGGAGGTCATTCAAACAACGTAAGGCGTTTCCTGAGCTAATACAGCAACGGTTTGCCGGCCATATACCCGAAATGCTCTGAACCTATTCTCAACCACACAATGCGCACCTTCATGTAACATATAGTAATATGTCGCCAACTCTCAAGCCAATGTGGTTAACCCCACGCATATTCTGTCAATGTCATATTACCGTCTCACTGTGGTTGATCCGTATCAGACAGGACCAGGTGTGATGCTGAGCTTCAAAGGAAGCATATCTGAATATTACTTTGATCAGTCAGGTCCGGGCAGACGTGTCATTTGCGGCGTGCGACCACATCATGCAAGGCTTTAACACGGTATTGGTTGCTAAGAACTCTGTGTTATACGTATGACCTCAACGACACAAGGTTCACTTTCGCCTAACTCACGGCAGAAACGTGCATCTGTTGAGTTGATGCCGCACCTGCCTTTCTCCAACGGCCGTTGCGCGGAGCTGCCGGGCACCGGCGCGCGGCAGGCTCACCTGGTGATGACCTCTGGGACCTAGCGCCGGCCGGTCCCGGCCAAAAACCCCCCACACCAGGTCACCGACATGCAGAAGTAGCTGCGGCCGACAGCAGTCCGCAGGGTAGAGCGCAAGGCGTTCGGTGCGAGTCCGGCGTCGCTTGTTGCGCTCATGATGGGCGCAGCGGACGGGTCCATCTTGTGGCAGAATCTGGTGAGGATTGTTAGCACCACTTTAAAAACAAAATGCTCGGAAAAGCACACCGTGAGCACACTGTAGTACAGTTAGAGAAGACAGCAAAAATAGTCTTATTCCTCTTAGAAGACCAGGAGAATGGAGACACAGATGCGTTGATATTTCGACAACATGCATTTATCGAAACGAATAGCAGAAGTGAATTTGAAATTGGATACCGGTGACCATACTCTATTTTTCAGGTTTTTTTAAAGAGCGAGCCAGTTTTTACAGGACACCAACATTCAGGGGATTAAACAAGGAGCAATTGCCAGCCATTACTACGATACAGTACATATCTAACTAAGGACTGGAAAAAGCGAAAAATACGTATACCTGCAAACGAATTCAGATAGATAGGCATCACGTATTGCGCTCCATTCAAACATTCAAGCCATTTCAAGTAAAGAGACATCCCACATCACGCATCACGTATACATGCAAACGATTTCAATTTAACAGGCATCGCGCACTCGCGTCCCAACACGCATCACAAATTAAGGCACGTATCACGTTCGCATGCCCGGTCATGATGAGCCATGCACGTTAAGGTTTGGTCGCCGACTTTTATAAGGATAGATTTGCCCATTTTCCTGTCTGGATGGTACTGTGCTTTGTAGATGACACTGAGCTCTAACAGGGGCATAGGGTCCATGTCATGTACACAGAATGGACCCCCCCCCAGGACAGAAAAATAATGCATATTTTCCTATAAAAAGTCTGTACACAAACCTTGACGTACATGGCTCATCATGGCCGATCATGCAGACGTGATGCGTACATCGGTGTATGATGTGTGCTGGCTTAAAATCGTTTACATGAATAAGTGATATCTGATGTAAGATGCGCGATGCCTGTTTAACTGAAACTGTTTGCACGCATAATTGCTGCGTGATGTGTGATCACCGTTGACTTGAACTCGCTTGAATGTTTGAAAGAAGCGTGATGCGTGAATCCTGTTGACTTAAATTAATTTGCATGTGCACGTGTTTTTCGCGTGTTCAAATTATTAGTTAGATATGTACTGTATTGTGGTAATGGCTGGCAATTACTCCCTGCTTGATGCCCTGGATGTTGGTGTCCTGTAAAAACTGTGGCTGTTGTTTAAAAAGAAGAATCTGAAAATCAAATAGGGCCATTGGCAGCCAATCTTCAGTCCACTCCTGCTACTCGTTTTGATCGTGGGCTGTTGCCGAAATATCAACGAAGAGATGTCGCTAGTCTCCTCGTTTTTCTCTGACAACATTTCTATTGTCTTTTGCATGCAAAGACATTAAGTTGTTTCAAGTAGCATGCCACATTCATCAACTCACGAGGAACGTGACAGGCAATATTGCAGCATATAAAATTGTGGCCATCAAAGTGTGATAATTGCAACGCGAGATGTAAACGCTGAGAATGTCTTTTTTGATAAACTTGTACTGTAGTATGCTAAAGCGGCTGAAGCCATACATTGATTAAAGCGTCGATCGAGAAAATAAACACTGATTTTTCCTCGTTGAAGACAAGCATAGACGCTGCGGAGACATAAACTGTGAATTTCTTAAACCCGTCCATGACCCTGTCAAACATGCGTTGACTGAATTTCTGGGCCATTATTATCTGATTCAATGTGCTAGCTCAAGTACGAATGCTAGATGCTCCTTTTTTATGTTCGCGCCCGGTGCAAACGCGGTATCGACCAAAATGCTCACCATCATGATCTTTTGTGTGCTTACTGGCGTGCAGTGTTTTCTTAGGAGACGGTTGCACTTAAGAAGCGTTGTTTTCTGACAGTGTTTGTTCCCATCCTAGACTTAAACGCCCGGTGAAATTCATCTGTATTCGCAAACCTAGCGCTCTAGTGGTGACCAACGAAACTAAAGCCCTCGTGGTACGCCGCCAGGGAGTCTTGGTCCTTTTCAGTCAAAGGTCTCAAAACTTCAAAGAGCTCAATGGGGCAGAACGCTCTGCCATTCGACGCGATGCCTGTGGGGACAGCCCGAGGTGCATTGGAGAGGGCGGTCACCAAACGCTGTGGAGAAACATCTCCTAGGAGGTGGGAGAACGGAAAACGTAACAGAAAGGCGCTGGATGTAGTCCCAGACCAGCTGCTCAGATCTTTTGTCGGCGTGGGACCACGCGTTGCCGCGGGGCGAGAGTGCAGGGTGAGACGCCTGAACTTAGCAAGTGGTTTGGCCTGGTTTAGCCTGGTTTAGCAAGACAGACCCAAGGAGGAGACATCCAGGGTCATAAATACTTGCATGCAAACCTGGCAATCCCATGGAGTATAATGTTACAACATGAATGTGATGAGCTGTCCAAGCCACCAATGCAGCCAAGACAACGTGCAGTGTGCTTACAAGGACAGTACCTCCAATCACCACTGGATATCATAAACACCCGCAATCAATGTAAGACTAGGTTCCAACATACCTGATGCCATAACGTCCGCCCGAAGGACATCAGACTTCGTTAGGGTAGGCGCCCTCATGGCTTCCGCTTAAATTGCGGGAGAAAAGGGTTACTGGCAACCCTCTGTGTATTCAACATCGCCACGTCCGAACACGCCAGCCAAAAACTGACCGCTGGTCCCCGCTCTTGGCGCCAGGACATGCTAGGTGCACTTGGTGCCCGCTGTCGTGGGCGTACCAAGCACCCGCACGCTCTAAGCCCCATCCACTGGCCAGGGTGGAAAATACAATGATTTTCATTAGTGGCACAATGAAAAAATGTGGCAAAAAAATGTAGCAGTCAGAGTACAAAATTGTTTGCGAGCAGATGACTGTGTCTTATTTGGAACGAGTTTCTTTACAATGGGTCTTGGGTGAAGTACAATATTACTTGCTGCCTACAATGGATCTGCATTTGGACAGTGTTGTTTCTGCCACACAATTTGTGTGTTAACACGTAATTTTTCATTTCAGTGGCAGCAGATCACTTACTGTGTGTATGTGCACCATGTTGACTCCATTGATAGCACTCCATAAGTCCCCCAGGTTTTTGCTATACCTGCTGTGGCGTCTGAAAAGGGCCTGTGAATTTAGCATGTAAATGTGCGGTGCGGCCACTTGGCTCACAAGCATGATCCTTGCTGACCAATATTCCCAGGGGCATGGTTTTACAAAATAAGATAGGAGACTGAACAGTGAAAAATAAACTAGTGTAGCGGCACGAGGTCAACGCCTAGTCGTGTGGGTCACCAATAGGTGGCGCCGACGAGTGTTGTTGTCTGTGCGGCATTGTGCGTCGGGTGAGAACTGTCTGTGTCCCCATAGCTTCGCTGCTCTGTCAACGGAACGGCTGACAATATAACCATTGTTTGGCCGCTACTGGCATATTGACTTCCGGAACTAGGCAGATGTTTGGTAATGTCAAGTGTGGTAGTCGAACCGAGCCATATCGTTAATACACTTTTTGTGCAACCTGACAGCGCAGCATTCTTTGCTCTTCGTGATCCGTCTCTCTCTGGACGCGCTTCCCTGTCTGTCAGTCCGGGCCGGCATCACCTCGATGCCGGCACCGAAGTTTCAAACCGGACCAGCACAACCAACGCAGCAGTGCTAGTCCCGTCCACTCGGTCGCAACCAGCCGGTTGGCAGCTCGAGTCCTGAGGTGCGGGTGATTACGCTTGTGGCGCACCGCCCGGGGGGCTCGGGTTGTTAACTAAAGGAAAGAAAGGGCAACTACTGCCCCATCTTCTCTTTCGTCGCCGAAGACAGTGACGTGCGCGACACTAGCCTACCCCTAAAATATGTCAACAAACAGGTCTCTCCCCAGATTTAGCCCACTTTCTATCCAAAGTAAGGAGGAGTGGAAGCTAAGTTGGGGGTTGAGGCCCCTAACCAAAAAGGAAACAACGCCCCCGAATATTTTCCACCCTGAGCAAGCTCGGATAAATATAACATGGTATAGTCTTCATGCAATGCATAGCATCACAGCATACCTGTCGTTGCTAATGGAGAGCACTGATTGTTAGTGTGACACACCAGATTCAAGGTTAGGAGCATGTTTTCCCTGTCCCCTGATGTTCCTGAAAATGTGAGCTCATCTTGGCAGCAACTGTATTATACCCTTCCTGCAGGCCAGGTTTCTCAATTGTCCATTCAGACCGTTTCTCACCATGCTTGAATGTCGATGTCATTGCTTCAAGATTTGACACTGAACAAGCAATGCTGAGTTGTTTTTGGCTTCCTTGCTTGCTTCACTGCGGGAAGGGACGGTGCTGTTACATGGGTTGGCCTTGCACTGTAATAATAATGACAATCGGGGAATTATGTTTCACTGACTGCCAGGGTCATTTTTAAAGAGATGACCTTATTAGGGTGTCATGTGGAATGTGGTGGTGGCTGGCAGAGGCCCAAACCCTACATCTGCAGATCCTGAGTTAAGTTGAGCATCCCAACCACTATACCACCACCACCACCAGGTCTTGAACCATGCAGGGGTTGCGAGTTATTTGTTAGCTCCATTGAAAAAAATGCGCAACGAGTTGCTGTAACCCAATGGTTGTTAAGATACTTAACACAGCTTGTTGCAAGTTGGTGATGCAATTTTGCATGATCATGCCAAACAAGGCTCATCATACTACTAATCATATTTAAATTGTTGTCTAGTAATTCACAAATTCCACCGCTTTACAGAGGCCAAAATCGACTCTCGTTTCAACGAATCAAAAGTATGAGTACATTGGTCTGTCATTCTCAGACCCCAGGTTATGTGCAACATACCTATTGTGACAACTGCCAACTGTGGTTTATTCAGGAAGTGGCACACCGTCGAACTAGACACCCATTGCGCAACACATACAAAGGACTCATTACCTGGCAACTAGCCATGCACCACATGCAGTCCTGAGAGCTAGCATAAGGGCATGCGGCACGCAGCAACGAGACCGTCCACGACCACATGCACCGAGCAACCATCATGCAAGCCAGTACCGCATGCGACACGAACAGTACATGCACAATCACCAAGGCATCGAGAGTGCGACCAAAAACAGACGGACCGAGCCTGGCTGGACAGCGAAACCAGGACTTCAAAACTTCTTCGGTTATCATAAATCAAGCCTAACTGGGGCCGTCGACGCCGTTCAGTTCTTCTCCGACAAGGAAACGCTTCTCCCCCGGTCGTCGCTTCCGTCCAGTTGGCGGAGATTCCATCCGAGTTTCGTCTAACCCTGTACCAAGATCTATACAACCTGAACCGAAAATCCAAGCCTCTGCTGTCACTTCGTTCCCAGTCTCTGCTGCTGCTGCTTCCTCGTTTCCTGGCCCAGAATCCCTCACATCTTCGTCAGCGATTTTCATATATGTGTCCTCGTCCTCGTCCTCGTCCCCCAGGAATCCTGAACTTTCGGCCAATGAACCGCCATCCATCACTTCCTCACCTCCAACTGCTTCATCCCTGTTGAACGCATCCCAACCGTCACCTTTCTTCGCTTCCTTTGGCCCTTCTTCTCCCCTTCGTTGATAACATGGCTCAAGTCGATCGTGATGGACTACCATCCGATATTTCGGTCTCTCTTTCAGCCTGACCCGGTACGTCACACCTCGCAAGACCGTAATCGCCTGATATGGCCCACACCACGACATCTGCAACTTTGAGCGGCCCACCCGTCTCGTCGGTTTGTACAGTCATACCATATCCCCGACTTGATAGGCATACTGACGAGCGCCCCACGCTTGCCTTTCTCGTCGTTTCCGAACCTCACGTGCGATGTTGTCTTGCACTCGGCGCTGAGCTTGACGGAGGGGTTCCATCATCTCTTGCACGTACTCCGTCTTGTCACGAGTCGATTGTCCATCACTATGCGCAATCTGAACGGGCAGTCTGACTTGCCGCCCATAGAACAGGAAGAATGGCGACTCTCTTGTGGTTTTGATGACGCTTGTGCGATAAGCGAACATAACGAACGTTAGGTACCTATCCCAGTCTCGCTGATCTTCACGGACATACATCGACAGCATGGCGCACAGGATGTGGTTCAATCTTTCAGTTTGTCCGTTGCCTTGTGCATGGTACGGAATTGTTCGGGTCTCCTTTATGTTCAGCCTCCTGCAGATCTCCTGGGTTCCTGTCGCTTCAAATTTTCTTCCCTGATCCGAGTGGATCACCTCTGGATACCCGTGGCGATATATAAGCTCTTCCACAAAGATCTTGGCCACGGGAACAGCCGCCTGGCCAGAAAGTGCGAAAGCTTCTGTCCACTTCGGAAACCCGCACGTCACATCCAGTATGTAGCGGTTCCCTTCGTTTGTTCTGGGAAAAGGACCCGTTATATCCATTACAACCCACTGCCATGTCTGGTCCGGCACAGGCATCTCTCCAAAAAGGCTCTGCCTGGGGAAGGGAGACTCTTTTTCTTCGCGCAAAATTTGCATGTTTGGACCCATGCCCTGACATCCTGAAACAATGAGCTCCAATAAAATCTAGCTCTGACTTTTTCTACCGTCTTCGTCACCCCAAGATGACCTGCAGAACAATCGTTGTGACACCTCGCGAGCACATCTTCCACTTGTGCCTTCCGCACAACGACCTGCCGGTGCTCAGCGCCGTTCCGGACGAGCACACGGATCAGCAGTCCCTGATCATCTATCCGCAATCTGTTCTGTTGGGACATGTAGTGCTTCACCACTGGTGATGCAGACGCAGAACATGGACGCCTCCTAATCAGTTTAATGACCTCCGCCAGGTCCTGGTCTTCTTGTTGAGCCAATCTTACTTCAAAGTCATTATCAAGCGTCGTCGCCCGCACCTCTATCGTGCATTGTCCTTGGCTGTCATCTACAGAGGACAGGACATCTGCATGCGGAAGGCTGGATCCTGGCCGGTACTGGAGCTCATAGTCCAGCGCTTCCAACTCCAGAATCCACCGCGCCAGCTCGCTTGCCCCTGGGATCCTTGCTCTGTCAGAGATGAACCAAAGGATTGTGGTCAGTCCGCAGTATGAAGTGCTGCCCATGCAGAGACATCCGGAAACGACGACTAGCCCAAACCAGAGCGAGACACTCTCGCTCGGTTGCAGAGTACCTCCTCTCTGTCTTAGTCAGACTGCGACCAGCATATGCCACAACACGTTCCCTACCACTTTCCTCTCCAGTCAGCACCGCCCCCAGGCCTACATCGCTGGTGTCCGTTGTCAAAGTGAACGGCTCCCGGAAGTTCGGGTAGCACAGCACCGAGAGATAAATTTTTGTTTCAACGTGGCAAAAGCCACAGCGCACTCTTCTGTCCATCTGAAGTAAGACGCACCGTCTAGAAGTCGATGCAGAGGTCTTGCCAGGCGGGCAAACTGTGGAATAAAGCGTCGGAAGTACGAGGTTGATGCCAGGAACTCACGCACCCCCCCCCCCCCCCCCTGATGAACGACGGGGTTGGAAAGTGCTGCAATGCAGACACTTTCGAAGGATCAGGGGGGACACTCCTTTCCACTGACTACATGCCCGGGGAACTGAACCTCCTCCGAAACGACCTACACTTCCTCGGATTCAGTGTCAGATTTGCTGCTCGCAGCGCTCCTAAAACAATCTCCAACCTCTCCAAGCTTTCACTGAATGTTCTTCCAAAGGCGATTATATCGTCGAGATACACAAGACAGATGTTCCAAACGAGACCCGCCAGTGCCACCACCACCAGCCGCTGGAACGATGCTGGCACCCCCTTCAAGCCCATGGATGTCAAGTTAAATTCGATCAGTCCTTTGTGCGTTGCAAAAGCAGTCTTCTGTTTATCCTCCTTCTTGAGCTCCTGCTGACAATACCCACTTTTCAGATCCATGGCATGGAAACACTTAGCCCCGGACAGGGTGTCCATTTGCGACGCCGTTGCGACACCGACACCATTACGACACCAACAGTTCATGCACAATCACCAAGGCATGCACAAGCAACACGTCACGCTATATTTGCCACTTACTTTGACCGGCACCCAACTCACAAACATGAGAGGACGCTCATCTAGTACACCTTCCGAGAAACATGAGACGACCACCTCACCTCAAGTGACACATCAAGTGCGTATCCATTTTTGAACTCGGACAAACCAACTGATCCAACGGCCCAAATTGCGACCATTATTTCCCGCTTGATTACCGATCTCATCGACATTATATTCATCGTGCGCGACCATGCGCTGGTACGTGACCGCGATCGTTAGAGAGCTTTGGCTGCGATACTTATGCCCAAGAGAATGAAACAACTGCGTCGTTTTTGGAACCCGTTCAGATGCGGTGACAGACTGACGGACGTGACAGATTGGTGACAGCTGAATCCATTGGTGGCGGGTGGGTGTAAGCCTATAAGGTGAGGTAGCGCTGTTAGGACGCCCACTCTTCGCATGTTGCTGCCATTTCGGTAAACGAAGAAGAACAGGCAAAATGACAGTGATGTGATAGAAAGCCGTGTGTTCGTAGAAATGGATGAAAACAACTTTTGCTTCAACAGGGCGGCGCTGGTTCCTCGCTTCGATGATTACGGGCTACTGTGGTGTGAATCTGTAGGAGTCCGGTGAGGTGTAGACGTGTTGAAAAGGTATAACATTGAAGTGTGCATTGGGGCAGGGTTATATGTATAATTTTGAAATCTGGGTGGGTCCACTCATGTCTTTTTACAGAAAGCCTCTGCCTTTGGTGCTGCGTTTGCATTTGTCCATGCTGATGTTATGGTCAGTGTTAAGATGCTTAATTTTTCAATGAATTTATTATGCAAAACCATATTGATGCTGGGTGATGGACAATGCATTTCAGTTCATTGTACCACATAATTCCACACTTGTTCCTTACTTGAGGCTTTTCCTTCTTTCACATAATTGTGCATTCAGTGAGCTCAGGAGTTCTTGCATTTCAAAGGCATTTTTCAGCCAAAGATGGCCTGAAGATGTCCCCAAATTTTTGTAGGAAGTTCAGCCCATGTTGACCTGGCCTGTGGTATATGCACACAAGCACATGGTTCTGCACACCTATGTCACATAGACATCCACCACAGTGGAGGGATATTTTTCCAATCTGCTTCTCATCTTTCACAAAACTTGTACTCGCTGGACTTTTTAAAGAAAAATTGTGTCTCATCATGAGGATATTTTCTGCTTGACTGCATTAAAATTCACAATTTGTGGTATATAATGTTATTGCATGACTGTGAAATGCAAGCAGTCTAGCATGTTCATTGTAGACATTTGTTTATTTTGCAGTTGTCAGCCTTCATATATTACACAACATTCATCAGTGATTAATCTTTTAGTGTTTGGTTTATACAATGTTGTCAAAATTTTGCATGCTGTTGGCCTTCGCAGACACAGATTCTGGATTTACATTTTGGCATGGATGTTTTTACAGATAATGTCCTCCAGAAATCTACGCAAATTGAAGGGCAAACCATTTATTGCTGAAGAGCCTGCCATTCAAGATGAAGAGGAGAATGATGACCTGACCAGAGACACCTCCACACAGCAGAGAAACATCTTCAGTCTGGTAATTCATTTGAGTCACATGCACATTTTGTGGAAGCATGTTTTAATTTCCTCTGTGCCATTCGGTATGATAGACATCTGCATTTCCATTGAAAAATGATGCCCAAAATTTTGGTGGGATGGGTTGCTGGTACAAGGCTGCTTGCTATGCCAGGCTTGTGTGAGCCCCGACCCCACCAACTGATCTAGAAAGTTCAGTTTGATAGTATTATTTTCTGGTGAATGATAAGTGGTTGCCATTGCTCTGCATGGTCCTTTCTGCCAGCTTACCTCATCTGACCTTCAGTGACCATTGCCACCAGCTACAGGTCATTCTAGCTAGGGGCAAATAGCCAACACTGGCATGACTGGAGTCCACCCAACCAATTACAGGGGGGGGGGGGGGGGGGGCAGGATGCAGGTACTCCAACCAATGGAGCTACAGGAAGATACAGGGGCATCAAATACATTATGGGCTACTTCACACCGATGGCTGGAATTTCCATGTCATCACCAGTTAGTCACAGCCAATGCCAGCAGGGACAGTCACTCGCCATGATGCGTCAGTGGCGGCCGTCGCCTGCATTCAAATTCTTCCGTCGCCTGCAGTGCGGGGTCGTAAGACCGCACGCGTATGTGCCTGAGTAATCAATATTTTACCTCTGCATTTGTGGAAAGGCAAAGCCTTTACCAAAGCTTTTGCCTTTTTCAAAACCTTTGAACCCTCTCTGCAATGGTCTGGAGTTGACTTTCACCACGTAAAAGTAACCGCATCCCCGTTTCCAACAGTGGCCGCGGGCGCCAATCTGGGTCACGGGCCTCCCCCGTGCGTCCGCACACGACGCGTCCGCGGCAGCGCTGGCTACCGCGCCTGCGCCGACGTCACGTGACCCCCGCCTTTGCGCGGCAGCTGAACGAGTCGCAGTCGGAGACCGACGTCAAGGAGGATGACGACGTGGACACCAGCACGCCGGCGGCGCTGCTGCCGGCCGGCGACGCGCACCGCAAGCGTAGGCGCAAGCGGAAGAAGGCGTCGCGCCGCCCACAGACGGCCAGCAGCGAGGACAACGCCGTGTCCGAGGTGCCGGTCGTACCCGGCTCGCCGTGGCCACGCAGCTGGGGCGGAGGCCCGGCGGCCGGCGGTGCTCTGGTGGGCGCGTGGAGGTCTGGACTGGGGTGCGCTCGGCTTGCGACAGGTGCTGGGAGCAGAGAGGCGTAAGGTGGGGTGTGCAGGTGCATGGTGGTGCTGCCGAGTAGCGTATATGTGTCATGCTGTCAGTTGGACACAAGATGACCTCAGTTATCGACGCGCCCGAAAACTCCAATACGCCAATCATGATGTTAGGCTGGCAAATGTCTGCCGTAAAAAACTACGCATTTTAACTAGACATATTAAGGCCAGGTCGGTGTCGATTGAAGTTCGTTAGAGCTGAGGGAGCGGGAGGAGCAAGTCAGTTTATGGCCCATTTATTTCCATGTGGTATTTATTGTAAGGCTAAAATGTTTTGTTATTTTTATCTGTTGTTGTTGACCAAACTGTTCTTCATTCTGAAGTGGACGGTCGTGCCAACAGCGGTCCGCACTGTCGCCGCCAGCTGCGTCTAGAGCCAGGGGTGCCGCGTCCTCCCCCTCCCGTGGGCGGGCGTCTGACATCCGACCGGCCGCCAGGTGGATGAGGTGGACGCCAGCGTGCTGGAGGTGGACCGGCTGGGTGCCGCGTCCTCCCCCTCCCGTGGGCGGGCGTCTGACGTCCGACCGGCCGCCAGGTGGATGAGGTGGACGCCAGCGTGCTGGAGGTGAACCGGCTGCTGGGCGAGCTCACTGCACAGTCGCCGGCCGCCGAGCACGCCAACAGCACCATCGTGAAGAACGTGCTCACCATCGAGCGCAAGCACCTGGTGGGTGGCGGCCGGCGGATGCCACTGTGCTGCGGACTGGCCCGGCTGGCCGGGTCGCGTGGGGCATGGGGTGTGCTTGTCATGGGCTCTCATTCCGCGGAGTGGCTTAGTTTAAGGTCGGATGTTGGGAAGTGAGCGCGTGAAGGTCGTGGGTCGTTAAGGTTTCCCACGGTAACGTCTGGCAGTGCTTATTTTTTTAGAAGCTTCTGAATAGAATGGGATTGTGTCTCAATGTTTGGTGAGGTGATTGGCGAGGGCCCAATAGTGCATAGTTCACACTAGTAGAGCAATGGTGTACTCTTAGTGCACTAGTCAAAGCCTGTCATCACATTAGCCTCCCTGGCGCCATGGTGTATTTCGCCTCCTGTCGTCTCCCGGACCACGGGTTGGCGTTATGTTCGCCTACTGGCCACAACCTGGACGTTATGCTCATCTGGTCAGAACCCGGATGCCGAGATGCGTCGCATGTTTGGCCGGGACGTGGTGGACCAGCGGCGGACGGGGCGGCGGCGCGGCCCGGGACACCCGCGCGCCTTCGCCATGGTCACCAATGTGCACCGCTTCCCGCCACCCGTCAGACAAGGTCAGTGACCTGACGACCCTAGGATGGATCAGGTCAATGGTGAGTACTCCCGCGTGGGGACAATTGTCGTTGTGCAGTACGGATCGGAGGGCGGTCGAGGTCGCCGTTCTTGCTGCCCTCGGGTGAGGCTGGATCAGCGGTTAGTTCTGTCCCCTCCCTCTTCCCCTCTGCGGTCAGCCTAGACCGATTTAAGGACAAAAGCGCACATGGAAAAGTATGACTGCATGCAGCACGCAAGCATTTGTTTGCTAGCAAATGCACCTTATATGTAAAGCGATATGACAGATGTGCTTATGCTTGCATATGCATAAGCATATGCTCGTACTGTTGAAAGTGCGTTTGGAAAATACTCTTATTGACAAGACTTTGTCAGGACTTATGTCAGGAAAGCTCGTATGCGTAGGATATGTACGCACTTTTTGTAAGCGATTGAACGTATACCGACGTTCGTAACGGACAGTCGGTTTGACAAAAATACGTACGCAAAAGTTCGTGGGCAGTCTAATGGATAGGAACGGTGGCCCTTTGGTGCACCCAACTTTCCGAAAATGCTAAACATTAACCCTGTGACGATACATGGAGATTAACTTGTGGATGGTGGATGACATTTCTATTGGGATTGGTCCAGGCCAGACTGATCATCAGAGCATCAGCTTATGCACCGGCAGCTCTCAAACTTCGCCGAAGTTTGTTTTCCGGGGGCGATCTAAGGTATAAGTTCCGATGAACAATCTCCAACTCTATCCGGCGTAGAGTTTCCAAGTCCTGCTCTCGGGCAACGGTGGGTCGGGTGAAACAAGGCTGTAATCAAAGGGCTGCGTCAAAGCGGACGCAGCTGGTGCATTATTCCCTCTGGACTCTGATATGCTTTATGTAGCCAGTCTATACCGGGTGTCATTAGCGCGTCTGCCCGCCGTATTCCCCGATCGAGATGGCTCGCCGCGTCCGTCAGCTGGCGTCAGTGGCGCGCTCAGGGGGCGGGGTCGTCGACAGAGGCATCGTCAGGGTGAGGGATAATCGGGGACGGTGCAAGACACTCGCCGGATGATCTACAGTGGGCATGCTTTTTTAGTTTGTAAACGTTCAGTTCCCTCCATCCCTGTTCATGTTGCATTGCTCCGATTGATTCGAGTTAGGTTGTTGGCCGTTTCAGGACGTTTAAGTTCATGCCATGACGGGTCCAGCTGGTAATGCTACCTGACCTCGCCCACGCAATCGTCACCATCTACCGCCACCTCCTACCCCTCTTCTCCCCAGTTGACATGTGGTGACCCTGCAGTGACCATTCATCCAACGCCTGGCTCCAAGGTTGGAGATTTGCTTTCCAACGCACGGTGCTCATCTGCGTACCGAATTCTGCGTTCCCTCTATTGTCAAACGAACCTCATCCCCGACGAACATTTGCGTGCGCAATTTCGTGTACGTGATGTGGTGACGAAACTCGAACTTTAGCTTACGTGCTTCTGGTGAGATGAACGGCATCGTAGACTAGCCTTTGCGCCCGAACATCCTTGTACAAGCAATCGTTTACGGGCTTTTGCGCACGAACTTTTGTGCGAGAGCACATTTTCGTTGCGGACTTTTTGCCGACGAACATGTTACCTTGCATTCTTTAGCTTAACGTTCCTTTTCGATAACAAACTTCCCTCGTTGCTAACTTTGCGTATACCCTGCGTGTTTGCCTGAGGAATAATAGGCATAAGAACTTTACCCAACAAACAATTATCATGTACTTTTCCGTGCGTACTTTCGTCTGCAACCCAATAATACCAGCGGTCAGAACTGCACGCTGCTCAAGCTGGGTCGGCGGTCATTGATGTACCAAGGTCAAGGCGGACACGTGGTCGGCGCCATTCCCAAGGTCATACTAGGCAGACAAGCAGGTTCAGTGGCCTCTGCAGTCCCACGGTCAAGCTAGGCCAGTGGGTCAGTGTGGCTTGCAGGGTAAGCCAGCCGGGACAGCGATCAATGTCGCTCACAGCTGAGCTTAGTCATCTAAAAATATCGGTATCAGCAGGTGAAAATATGAAATCAGTGGGCAGTGCGCCGTCAAGCATGTCAAACTGACGCGGCTCATAGATCCAACACGATGCGAACAGTCCCACAAACATCGCCACACCATCACCAGGCCGACAGCGGCAGCTGGTCCCCGCTCCACCGTCTCTCCGCAGCGCTCGCGCCGCTCCGCCCTCCTCGCTCCATTCGGCGCGTGCCGGGTTGGGACACTGCCGGCGGCTCAGTGCCCGCCTCTCCGTCGCAGGCCTGTCCATGGAGCTGGTGGAGACGCGCGGCTCGGAGCAGTGGTTCCAGTTCGTGCACAGCGCTCAGTACCAGGAGGTGGAGCACCAGTTCGTCGCCGCCGTCGAGTCGGTGAACCCCGACAACATCCTGGTCAGTGGCGCATTCGCTAGATACCGCCCCGGTGTGGAGAGCGGGTGTAACGAGCTGGCTCTGGTGTATTGGCTGCTCCATGAGAGGAAAAGGCACCTGAGATTTAACCGGGTGGTCGATTATTGTGACGACGGCATGTTCCGCGGGACGCGAACGATCGGCGCAGAACAGTGCGTTGGCTGGTGCATTTGCTGACCCAATATAGCACGAGTAAGATGTGCATGTTAGACTGTTCACGTGTTCTTGCACCGGCTTAGCTCAGTTGTTCCAGTTCATCCTGATGCGCCATTTCGTTTGCCTCTGTAAGATCAGAAAACTATGCAGTGACCGGTGTTGGAACCCTGGCGGGGGCCCCTCGACCACACGCGTAACCCCCTGCTGATGGTGGCACTGACGCCACACGTTGTCACTGCAGCCTGTCGCTTAGGCCAGCTTCTTCATTAGCGTGAATGGCGGCAGGCGCTGGTGAGCACCACGTTCGGTCTGGCGGACGCCTGGCATCCGACCCACCTGAGCCGGACGTGCGCGCGCCGTCCGCTCCGTGACCTGATCTGACCTGACCTGACCTCGGCCGGCAGGGGCTGATGAACCGGCACCCGGGCCACGTGAACTCGATGCTGCAGCTGTCGGAGGTCTGCCGGCTGGGCGAGGACCTGGCGCTGTCGGCCGAGCTGCTGGAGCGCACGCTGTTCACGCTGGAGGCGGCCGCCCACCCGCTCTTTTCGGTCACCTCTGGCGCGGCACGCGTCGACTATCGGCGCCGCGAGAACAGGTCTGAGCCGCCGCCGCCGCCACCGACTGTCGTGTGCGGCGCGAGACGGGCTGGGTCGAGGTGGTGGGGAGCTGGTCAGGGGTCGAACCGGCGTGGAGCTGGTCAGGGGTCGAGCCGATGGGAGCTGGTCAGGGATCGAGCTGGTAGGGAGCTGGTCGGAGGTGGGGTTCTGTTGGCGGACTGGTGACTCGCCATAAGTACTGGGTGTTGTGGGAGGTGTCTGTTGTATGCGGGTGCTATAAGTTGGGATTATCACATCACAAATCTGACCACCATGCACGCATCAAACACGACCTTCTGTATGACAGTCCGCCTGCCAATGTCCAGGCTGCCTTCCCCTGCCGCGTCTTCAACAAGCCGGTAATCCCCGTTCCCCCGCCCGTCGTCAGGCCGCTGTTCCTGGCGCTGTTCCGGCACGCGCGGGCTCTGAGCGAGCGCGGCTGCCACCGCACGGCCCTCGAGTTCTGCAAGCTGCTGCTCTCCATCCAGCCGGTGGACGACCCGCTGGGGGCCGTGCTCATCCTGAGCCACTACGCTCTCCGCGCGCACGAGTACCAGTGGCTGGTCAGGTGCGGCCGGGGGCGGCGCGGCGGCCGCGGTCCGGTCGGCCGCCGGCGCGGTCCGCTGCCGTGCGCCGCGGACTGATGGCGGCGGGCGTGTTTGGAGTGGTCGCAAACGGGTGGGCAGGCTCCGGCCAGGTTTGGCGGTGGTCAGGTGTCTGTATAATTTGGCCGTGCGCGTGGCTGTTACGTAGTAAAGTTCGGTGTTTTTCACATATTCATTACGTGTGGAAACATGCAGTATGCGCCCCGGGTTCGTCTGGCATGTTCCTAGCTAGCGCTTGACCTCTCCGTAAGTGGAACTGCGCCGGGTCAGGTCCGCACAACGTCGAGCCTCAGCCAGACGTCCCCGGCGCCGGCAGGCTGCACGAGCAGTGGGAGCCGGTGCGGAATCTCTCGCAGCTGCCCAGCTTCGCCTACTCGGTGCCGTACGCGCTGCTGCAGCTGAGCGAGGCCGCCTCGGAGCCGGCCGACGCCGCCGCTCGCCGCCAGCAGGTGCTGCCACCTGGGGCGCAGCCGCGGGCCGCGCGCGCTCCGGGGGGGGGGGGGGAGACACCAGGGCAGAGACGAACGCTTAGAGAGGGCCGGTGGAGCAGCCACACGGTACCTGAGAGTGCCGCGTAGGCGTGCGAGCGTGCCGTGGAGAGGAGATTGCCGAAAATGTTTTGTGGACGTCCTGTGGGGGAGGGGGAGCAGTTGGCGTAGAGAGGTCCTTCAGCTCGTGATTTCATGTCAGCAAACCTTAATCTGTGCGATCATCGTGACAGTCGAAGCTGTGTGCGAGACCTCATCTAAGTCAGAAAGCGTGATGAGTTGTCACAACGTTTCAGCAAGCGCACTTAGCTTTCTTCGGCTTCCCCCCACACGAACAATCGCGCAGGCCCTGGCTTGAGCGAGCACGACAGAACTCCGTGATTGGACGTCCGTGACCCCCTCCGCAGGCGGACGCCGGCCTGCAGCGTGCCCTGCTCATGTTCCCGTCCATGCTGCCGCTGCTGCTGGAGCACTGTGACATCACGCCGGCCCTCGAGGTGCAGCAGTGCGCCCTCTTCCAGTCGGCCGCCGCCGAGAGGAGGTGGGCGCCAGCTGAGCGGAGACGTCAAGTCCGGCGTAGTCGGTGCCGCGTGAAGCTCGCTGGGGGCGTGGGCCGATGCGGCGGCCCGCGCTGTCCGAGGCCGTGTCACGGCTGGCGGCCGCGTGGGTGGCGTGCGGCGCGGGAATACAGTTACATGTGTTGGAGGAAACCTGCAAGGAGTGCGTCTGATTTGCCTTAGAACCTTCTGCGTTGGCTGACGCTTTAGCTTTGTGTGCAGCGTGCGCTGGAACTGCAGTTTATCGCCATTTCTGTGAAGTGGTGACTTGTGATTCCCGGCTCCCGCGTTTGGACAGCGACTTTCCCGGAAGCCACTTGCCGCGGCGGCGTGGGCGTTTTTGTGGTCTGCCCTGATTGGAATTCGTCCTCCGGGGAGCGGCTGAATTACCGGCCAGCCGGACTATTGAGTGGAGTTCGCTGTTGTGATTAGGCAGCGGCTGGCTGAGTTCCTGCGCCAGTCTTTTCGACAGGCATCCGGCCTCAAACCGGCTCGGTAGCCGCTCATACGACCCCCGCCGGGGGGGGGGGGGGGGCGAGGGAGCGGCGCCGGCGACGGCTCGCCGCCGTCCGCCGCCGGGCGACAGCCGGAGCCGGCCGAGCGGCGCAGACGTCGGCGCTGCCCGGCGCCTGCCCCGCCCCGGCGTGCGGGGTCGACAGCGCCGCTGAGTCCGAACCAGCGGCGCGGGAGCGGTCGCACGCCGGCTGGGCCGCGGCTGACTCGGTGACGGCTTTTGTTGTCCGCTGAGCGGGACCGCGAGCCGCTGGCCGCCGGCGGGAGCGGCCAGCGGGGCGGCCGCGCATCTCGAGTGGCGGCCGGTCGCCGCCGGCGTCGCGGCCCGACGGCTGGCTCGGCGCTGGGAAGTTACGCTGGTGCGGCTGGGCTGAGCTGTGAGCTGTGAGCCGTGAGCCGTGAGCCGTGAGCCGTTCATGCTTGGCTCGTCACGGTTCGCTGTCGTTGACGCTGCAGACCGGTGACCGGGCTTCAAGTGCGTCGGCGAGGAGCCAGCCTGTGTCTGTGCGCGGTTCTGTGGGTGTGCTGTGTTCTTGCGAGTGTGTTTCGTGCGCCTGTTTCGCATTCCGCCCCATGTGTCTGTGTAACCTGTGACATGTGTACGTGTGGGTGTGCTTTGTGGAAGTGGCCCACTTGTGCGTGACATCTGTGGAGTAGCCGTCTCCCACAGCCCCCGCCGGCGTTGACCAGTACGCGTCTTCCTTACGCCGCTGTCTGACAGCAAGCCGTCCGCCCACAGTCAATCCCCGGCTCTGACCATGCTGTGCCGTGGCCCACAGCCAACCCCCGGCGCTGACCATGCTGTGCCGTGGCCCACAGCCAACCCCCGGCGCTGACCATGCTGTGCCGTGGCCCACAGCCAGCCCCCGGCGCTGACCATGCTGTACCGTGGCCCACAGCCAACCCCCGGCGCTGACCATGCTGTGTCGTCGCCCACAGCCAGCCGCCGGCGCTGACCATGCTGTGCCGTGGCCCACAGCCAGCCGCCGACGCTGACCATGCCGTGTCGTCGCCCACAGCCAGCCGCCGGCGCTGACCATGCTGTGTCGGTTGTACGCTGAACGGTCGGCCGACCTCTGGAAGGTGTCAGTCGTGTCCGGCTGGCTGCAGAGCAACGCGGCGGCCGCTGTCCGCCTGGTCGAGCAGCAGGACCCGCGGGTGGCGGACGGTCAGGAGACCAGGAGAAAAAGGTCAGGACGCGCTCCCGGCCGGGCGGCGGGACTCGATCAGGACAGGATGAGACACTAGCGGGCGGCGGGACTTGGGTCAGGATGTGGTCCCGGCCGGCGGCGGGACTTGGGTCAGGACGCGCCCCCGGCCGGCGGCGGGACTCGGTCAGGAGGCGGTCCTGGCCGGGCGGCGGGACTCGGTACGTAAGCGGTCGCGGTTGGGCGGCGGGACTCGTTAAGTAAGCGGTCGCGGTTGGGCGGCGGGACTCGGTCACTTCAGGGCGGGACACGGGCGGACCCTGAGTACCGACAGTGACGTACTTGTTCCACTGTAGTCTTGTGATACGCACCTGATGTGTTTTGTCGACAACTCCTACAGGGTGCGCGCAAGTCCGCAAGTTGCCGCGCAGGTCCCGTGCATCTCAAACCGGGAGGAATGCGTTTCTGTTGTGCCGCGCGACACATGCGGTTCATTCCCAATTCGCCAGACACTCACAACTTGCGCCGCAACTTAAGCTCTACTTCCTTTATTCCCGTATGGGTTCCCCGCCCGAGTGTTTCGCTGATGCGCTGCGAGGAAGACACTGGTCGGGCGGGCCACGGTGCTGACTGCCGATCAGGACGATGTCGCCGTCAGCTGCGCCCCCGAGCCGGCGTTGCCGCCGCCCGGCCGCCGCCGCCCGGCCGCTGCCGCCGGTCTGTGGTTGTACACCTCGTGTGAAGCGGTGCGGTGGGACCGCGGCGCTGGGGTGCCGTCTAAGGTCGCGGGGGCCCGGCGTGCGGGGCATGAGCGCCAGCGCGCCCCGCCCACCCGTCCGCCAAAGCCGCCTCTGATCGCCGGATCCGCCGGTAATCGGACCGCGCGCGCCGTGGCTGGCGTCTGAGCTGGCCGTGTGGCGGTGCGCGTGACCTGTGTCCCAACTGCGCCGCGCTCGTCTCGAGCAGCTCGGTCGGACACCGGGCTGTGGCCGACGCCGCCCGCGCCTCCCCCCCCGGTGTCGTCCGTGCTGACCCGCAGTCGGCGCGTCCGTCCACCCGCCGCTGCCGCCTCCGCCGCCGCCCGCGCCTCCCCTCCTACGTCGTCCGCGCTGACCCGCAGTCGGCGCGTCCGTCCACCCGCTGCCGCCCGCGCCTCCCCTCGTACGTCGTCCGTGCTGACCCGCAGTCGGCGCGTCCGTCCACCCGCCGCCGCGCCGCGCCGGCGTCCACGGGCTAGCTGATTTCCCCCGTGCCTGCCGCCGCAGGTACCCGGGTATGCCGCTCTCCATCTGCCGACACGTGGTGGTGGCCGATATCAAGCAGGCCATGGGCTTCCTGCCGCCGGTGAGTGGGCCGGCACCGCGGCCGCCGGGGCGTCGCTCGCCGCCTACGCCCTGTGGGTGTGCACGAGTGGCTGAGGCGGCCCGGCCGCGTGGCGCTCCAGACGTGCTGTCACGCTGCTGTTGCGATGACAGAGATAAGTCGAAGCTGCAGCATCTTTCAAGAACAGACCGAAGGGCCCTTGGCGTGGGGTCGTGGTTTGTATTATTAACATGATCGCTACCATTAGCTTGGCACGGGGAGGGCTTCATGACATTTCATGGCACAAAAGGTTCCTCCGTGGTCATATCTGGCCAAAGACCGGGGCGAAGCTATCCGTTGAACGGGAATGACATTACCTGGCTGATGGGTTCCCGGTACGAGCGGCGGTCCGCTTAGCAAGTACCATGGGGCAAATTCGGCCCTCGCAAACCGCCCGGAATAGGTTTGGGCGGTCAACAAGCATGCCAGTATATATTTGTACACAACTGAAACATAGAAAACAAGTAGCGAGCTTCCGTTTTAAGATAAGTTTAAATTGTGACAAAAAGGTTTTTGACACGTCGTGATCAGGTTAACCTCATTCGTCAGCGTCTGCGAGACGTCCCTTGCGAATCGCCATCCTCCATCTCACACCGTGCCCTCACCACCCTGTGTGAAGTCTACGCCGGTCGTCCCGCGTCCAGCCTCTCCCACGTGGCGGCCCTGTCAGCACGTGTCCGCCGCTCTTCAGCGCAGATGGACCGGCCGCCGGCGCCGGAGCCGGTGCGATGCCAACCCGCTCTGGCCGCCGGCGTGACCTGCGTCCCACGCCGGCGGCAATGAATGGCTGAGAAGGTCACCTGGACCCGTCCCCGCCCGTGCGCCCCGCCGCCGGTACATTAGTGATGGCCGCCGCCAGTCCCGGCGCCGTCCCTCACACGGCGCCGACGGACGCTGAGGGCCGCGCGGGGTTCGCCGTGTTAGTTTGGCGGTGTTGTGTCTGTGGCTGTGGCTGCGGACGTCGCTGTGACCGTGTCTATGGCTGTGGCTGTGGCTGTGGCGGAGCAGGGCCGCTGTTTTCTGAGGTTCGGTCTCCGCTGGCGAGCAGCGCTCAGTTCCCGGGGTAAACAGCTGCTGCATGTTATACCGATGAAAAACGGTTGCGGTATCCGTGCATCCACGGCATTCATGCCCCTTTCCTGATAAAGGTTAATACTATAAATGGCTTTGTAGATGAGAAGTAATTTGTAACTTGCCTGGGCGTCGAGACGGTAACGCCGGCGAGCTACGTGACCACAGAATGGGCTGAACCCAAAAGGGCAAAGATCTTTTGTCTGCCGACAAAAAGCGGGACTCCGGCTGTCCTCGTGTCGTGTTGTTCGGTCGCGGATGGCTGCAGGAGGCGCGGCTCCGGGCCCGGCGGAGGGAGAAGTTGCCCAGTGACGCGACGCAACGCCTCGCCTTTCTTCCGTTCCCGTTTTTATTGGCTCTGCGGCGTCGCAAGCCGGTGGCGAAGCGGTCCCAGCGCCGCCCAAAGGTGCCGGTGAGGGGGTCGTAACTCACGCTGGCCGGCCGATCCGAGGGATTTGTTTTGGTCGGCGCGCGCCGGCCGGCTTGGAGGCGGGCCAGCGGGCGGGCCCGTTCGTCATCCGCCGCCCATCGGCTGCCAGTTATGCATGCGACGGGACGTAAAACTGTCGCCCCAATGGTCCAATTCGCGAGCGCTGATCGGAACGGTCTGCTCGACCGGCGCCTATCCGCCCCTAGATCGCCACAGACCGCGTCCGGCTGCGGCGGCCGAGGCGGGCGTGGGCCGCCTTTTCCGCGCAGTACTCAGACTATGGAGGATATGGAAGCACTCAAAGTGCGCGGCCGGGGTGTGGCCAGATGCGCCGCGCAGTGTGCTATGGAACCAAGAGCAGGTCACCGCTATGCGCTCAAGTCCCGACATCCCACGTTCGGTGGGTGGCGGCTTGTGTTGACCTGTGAGGACGGCGGAGGTCGGCCGAGCATGACCGGCCGCCAGAGCAGCGCAGTGGACCCTGGTCCGCCTCGTGGACTCGAGTGATGGCGCGGCGCCCACTGGCGGGGCGCGTCCTCCAGCCTGCTGACGGGGTCCTCAGCCGTCAGCGCTCCGCAGCTGACGGGGCGGGACGCCAGCCTCCGGTCCGGCCTGGCGGCCGAGCCGGCCGTGTGCCGCGCTGTCGCGGCCTGGCGCGGTGGTCGGACGTGTCGGCGCAGCGGTCATTCGCTGTCATCGGCGTCGCCTCTCCGTCCGGTGTGCTTCAATAACGGATACGTCGTTGCAGAGACGTCCGGCCAGTGTCAGCAGCGGCGTGCTCCAGCGCCAGTCTCCAGTGTCTCAGCATCGTTCCTCACTAGTGGCGTTCCCCAGTAGCTTGTGCCTCGGAAACTATCCCGGGACCCGGGGCCGTGCTGTTGCCGTGGGCTCGGTCTCTGACTGTCTGTCTGTCAAACGCCGCCCGCCGGCGCGTCACGGCATCGGACGCCGTCGGCCTTTCATTCCGACGCGGTCTGACAGCCGTTCGTTCGAACGCTGTCCGACGCCAAATGCTTGCGGGAGAAGCGCTGTTTCTGAGGGCCAGTCGGCCGTCTGCCCGGCGCGCCCTGCTGTATGTGACGAAACTGTCAGCAGCAGCGGGGTCTGCTGACGGCCTGTCAGTAGCAGCGGTGCTTGCTGACGGCCTGCCAGTAGCAGCGGGGTCTGCTGACGGCCTGTCAGCGGCAGCGGGGCCTGCTGAGGGCCTGTCAGTAGCAGCGAGGTCTGCTGACGGCCTGTCAGCGGCAGCGGGGCCTGCTGACGGCCTGTCAGTAGCAGCGGAGTCTGCTGAAGGCCTGTCAGTAGCAGCGGGGTCCGCTGAAGGCCTGTCAGTAGCAGCCTGCCGGCACCTAATCGTGGCCTGTCGGCCGCGGCTGGCCTCGTCGGCCGCCGGCGCACCCGCCGCGCCAATTTCATCAGACCAGATGACAGCGATGATCGGCCGGCGCCGGCCGTTGGCGCGCTTTTTACGCGTCGCCGTGGCGGCCGGCACGCTTTTTTCGCTGGCCGCGGCGGCGAGGAGGAGCGCGATTGGACGGCGGCGTGGCGCTGCAGGGCGCGTGCCGTTCGCGCCGTAAGTCAAGGTCCGGATTGCGAGAACGGTCGACCGCCGCCGGCGTCGATGCCGACAAAGGACGGCTTGTCAAAGTTCTGTCGTGTCGTCGTCAGGTGCTTGTGCCGAATTCGCTTCGCTTTTGAGTGCCGGTGTGGGGCTCGAGCGGACTGGCCGTCGCCCGCCTGCGTGACGTCGCCCTGTCTTCGCCATCGACCACTGTCAACGGCAATCGACGACCTTTGGCTCACGGACAAACTTCCTGGTGCTGAAAATTCTCGGGATTTTCCTCCGAAAGTTGAGCGCGGCGCGCGTTTCAGGCGGTTATCGTGGAGTTCTGGCAGCGCCGCCGGCTGCTGGGCATTCAGCTCAGGGGTACGTGCTGTTGGCGCCAATCGTTCGCAGGCAGGAGAGCGAGGAGCGGACCCTGCGGCAGCGGGAGCGAGCAGCCAATTCAGCCGCGCGAGGCTGATGCAGTGTGGAGTTTCCCCACTCAGTGTGCCACCAGCCACGATTCACCCGGTAGCTCTCCCCAACCGCACGCGTCGTGTTTGCACGCCGTGAAGTCTCGCCGCCGTTCGCTAGTACCGGCTTCGCTAGTACCGGCGGGTTGCTAGCGGCGCCCCGGCTCCCGCCGGTCCGCACCGCCCGGGCTCCCGCCGGTGAGCGCCGCCCGGTCGCCGCCGGTCCGCGCCGCCCCCTGTCGGTGTCGTGACCCTGACCGGCCGGCCGCGGACGGATCTACCCGACTCGAACGCGTCGCCGGTCGCCGGCGCCCCGTCGCCCGCTCCGGCCGGCGGAGCGGGCGACGACGCTGGGGGCGGGCCCGGGGCGCCTCCGCCGTAGCCTCCAGTGTGCGGGCCCGCCGCTGAGGACGGGCCGGGCCGCGGGGCCGCTGGTCCCAGCGGCTCGCCGTCCGCGCTCGCCGCCGACGCCGCAGAGCCGAGTCCCCGCAGCGCGTGGTGGGGACTGGTGCCGGCGCCGGGTCTCCCTCGACGCGGCTGGTGTCGCGGCGGCTTGGACATTTCCGTTTTTAATTTATCTTTTTGGTCGGCTTAACGAGTTGGAGGGGAGCACTAATGTTCGCCGGCGTGGCGGCATTGTGGCGCGTCCGGGGAGTTGGGCCACGCGAGGTCGGCAGCAAAAACTTCTGTCGCTCCGCGCGCATGACTGCACAAGGCTTTTGCAGGTTTTTGCAGTCGGATGAGTGCTCGTCATATCTGGAGCCGACGAGAGTGTGCTAGTGGTAGCGACGGAGGTGATGAGTGGCTTTGGATAGGGTGGGGTGGCTTTGCGTGGGGATAGATTAATGATAGGGTGGCTTTGCGCTCGTAGTGGACATTGGCTTTGACTTTACTTTTAGTTTGACGAACTTTGGGCAAGGTGATGCGAATCACCTTGCATGAACGTCGCTTTGCCAAAAGTTATGGTTCCTATGGCAATAGCGTTTGCTTTGCCAATGCCTCTCGCGTCTGTTTGAGTGACCCTGCTCGCCCATCCCGCGAAATCGCTCTGCAAATCCGGTCACTAATCGTGCATTCGAGGCCCCCATAGGGGCGTGGGTGGCTCGGTCGGCAGTGCACATGGGGGCACTGTGCACTGCCGACCGACACTGGGCACTGCACCGCCGGCACTGCACCGCCGGCACTGCACTCCCGACCGTGACACTCCCACCGGGGCCTGCCGCGCGCTGCCCGGGGGAGTCCGCGGAGCCCCGCGCCATGGCAGTCGCTGCGGACCGTGACGGTAATGGCTCTGCCGTTGGGAGCGCTGCCGAGGAGACGCGACCACTTCCGCGCTGGACCGGCGGCCGCGGTGGTCTCCCTCCCGCCGTTGTGGGGTGACTCGACATGGCGGGGCGGCGGGCTGTCGGAAGTCGGCCGGCATGTTCACGGCGTCTGTCTGCGGCCGGGCTGCTGGTCGGCTCCGGCCGAGCCGCCGCCGCCAGCTGCCGGGTCGCAGTGCGCCGCTGGCCGGCTCCCGTGGGACGCGAAACAGTGCAGGTGGCGCCGGTCGGTCATCGACCCGCCCCGCCCCCGATCACCCCCGCGCTGTGCCGGCGCCGGTCCCGGTGCGTGAGATGAGTGGATTGTGATGGGCGGGGGCTCCCGCGTGCGTGCCTCTGTCTGGCGTGTTCATTCCGAGATGCCGGGCGTGTACGGTGCCGCTTGCGCCGGCCGCGGCCGTTCCGAATGATTGCGCGGTGAGATGGCGCCGCAAGTGACGCGCTGGCTCCCATCCTGGACGTGTGTTTCCGCCTCGCCTGCGAGGCGCTTCGCGTGCTCCTGGGTCCGACCGGTCTCTGCTTCCCACGAGAGACCCCGCAGCGCATCTGACACAGCACGTGACTGAGCCCGGCCGGCTGCGGGAGGTGATCCCGTGGCCGCTCACGGGGCCCCTCGCTGCGTCGGCGACCCCGTGACCTCTGTTTCAGGAGGCGTGCTTCCTGCCGACCGTAGCGTGTACCCCGGGCTTGATATGCCGTGCCCCCTGCCCCCGGACTGGCACGCGCCTGCGGCCCGGTGGTGATATTCCCTGATGCAGGGCCTGTCTCGCCACTGGTGACCCTGGTGGTGACCTTCGCTGCAGGAGAGGACCCCTGCCGCGGCGACACCGTGACCCGGTGGTGACCTGTTCCGCAGGAGGTGACCGCTCGGCCGGTGGTGGGCTACGACCCCCTGCCGCCGCCTGACAGCACGGCTGGCTACGCGCTGACCCGGCGGCCGCGCACCCACGGCGTCACCAACCCGCTCGCGTCGTTCTTCTACTCGATGCTGCCCAACTTCGACCCCAACAACCCGCCCGAGGTGCTGCTGGACGAGGGGTGAGTGAGCACGCCGGCCGGCGACGGGCGGGGGCGTGGGCGCTCGTTCGTGAGGGGACGAGCTGCGCTGGCGGCGTCTGTCTCGTAAGATTGCTTGTGTTATGAGTTGGACGCGACTGCCTGTGTTATGAGCTGCCCGCCCTGTCGGGGATGGCCGTGCCATCTCCATTTAATGAAGTTCGTGAAGAAACGCGGCTTTTTTGTCTTACGGTGAATGAACCAGCGTCTGCTTGCTGACGGAATGCCAGCGCTGGTGGGGACTCCCCTCCCCTTCGCCCGCAACCAGCGCCCCTGTCCGATGCGGCGCCGCGGCTCCGTCCCTACCACGGCCGCGTAGTCGGAGCGCGGACACGCTGCAGCCGCCGGCGCGCCTCCCTCCCGGCCGGCGCGGCGGCGGCCGCTGCGCCGGCGTCGGGGCGGCACCGCTCGTTAGCCGGCGGCCCAGTGCTGACGGACGCAGAGCGGTGATTGCGGGTGGCGGGCGGACGCGGCCGGGGCGCGCGCTCCGACCGGCCGGACGGCCGCCAGATCGACCAACTCGGATAAAAGTTTGCCGGCCGGAATAATGCCCGGTCCGGCTTCTGAATTAGCTCGGGCGCGGTCGATATGGCCGGGCGCCGCGGCCGCCGCCACCGGCGGTTCTGCTTACCAGCAGGCCGTCGGCCGCCTGCCGCCGGGGCGCCAGAGGCGCGCGTGGCGGACGCCGGCCGGCGAGGTGACCGCTGCCGCCCGGCTCGACGCGGCGGCTGGAGCCGGCGCTGCGTGGGGCTGTGCGCCAGGGCGCCAGCTGGCAGCGGGGACTCGGCACCCGCGCGGCAGCCGTCACCGCTCTGGGCTTGGAGCTGAGAACCCGGACCTCGACCGTCAGACGTTCTGTGATCGTGTAATCGCGGCGCCCAGCAGTCCCAATAGTCAATCATCCGGTCTTAAACTGTCGCGGTTTCGGTCTCCGGACGTGGACTATAACCGGCGCCGCCGCCGGCTCGGGGCTCGAATAAATCCATCAGCGCGCCGGGTTTCGAATCCGGCTCACAACCGTCACCGCTCGGGGCTGCGTGGCCGGGGCCGAACCGGCGGCGCTTCAGCTGCTAACTGGGGCTGCCACCGATGCGGGCCGCCGGCAGCGGATTGCTCATATAGCTCGCACTGATTCTGGCTGGTAACGTGAGCGTACCGTCAACACCGCTTGGGGCTGCGTGGCTGGAGCCGAACCGGCTGAGCTTCAGCTGCTAACTGGGGCTGCCGCCGACGCGGGCGCCGGCAGCGGACTGGCAGTATTGCTCGCGCGGATTCTGGCTGGCAACGTGAGCTTGCCGTCAGTCGGGATGTCCGGAGTTCGGACGCCGTGATGTCGCGCGGCTCTGGGACCACATCCCGGCTCTGGCCACCGAGTCGGCCGACGTCGGCCGGCCGGCGCCGACTGCAGTCCGGCGATGCCGGCGTGGCCCGGCCGGCGGCTGCGGCCAGCCGGGCGGCGAACTCCGCGGGCGCCGGGGCTCCACCAGCGGAGTGTCACAGCGGCTCACAGCTGGCGCGTCCCCTGCAGATGCCCGCCGCCGGCTGAGCGTTTGCAGGCTGTGGTCGGGCCCGGCCACGGCTTCAAATGGCCTGGGTGCGCAATCTAATTGGCAGTCGTGGAGACTGGGATGGGGTTTTGGCTGTCCGAGCGTCGCGCTCGGTGGCAGACTTTTGCAGCGAGGCTGCACCGTCTAGCGGCTCGGGGTCTTCACCCAGACTGTGACGGACGTTTTTTCATGATAAATGTGGCTTACGTAAGTTGTTAAGTGCATTTGCGAGAAGCATTACCCATATAAATTGGATAGTAGTGGTAGCCTTATTCCTCGGGGAAAAAAACAGGAGATATAAATGCCTGGATATTTTGGCAGCATGCACTTATCGGAAAAAGAGCACCTCTGCTATCGTTTCGATAAATGGTGCTGAAAAATAATAAATGATAATAAACCGCTAACAATAGATCTCCATTCTCCTGGGTTTCTTCTGAAATAGGCCTATTACAACCGTCTTATCTATACAAATGTGTTGCAGCTGAGTTGTGTGGACCAGCTGCATGATAGGGCTCCCTTCGACTTATGGTTGCACGCCCCGCACGTAACCCTGCGTACATCACATGACTTATTACATACCACACAGATGTGCCCAGATCATGTCATCAAGACTCTGACGCGTCGGACATTTCTCGGTGCGTAAATGGAAGGGATGACGTTACTTTTCATTATGTACACTGCGCTGCTGAGCGTGTCCAAGTAGACTGCGTCCTGTTGGTTGAAGGTGCGCATGCAAGAGCATCTTTTCGGCCACCATCCGCAGAGCCGCACGTATCGCTGGGGTTTGTACCGTCCCTTGAGGGAGAGTAATTGGCATCTCTACACCTCGAGAACGCCACACGACACTGACTTCCCCTGAAGAGCCAGTCGCTCCTCGCCCAGTCCGCCCACACGCCGGAAAATCATACACAAGAACATCTCGCCCCGCCTCGTTCCTGCGCCGGCCAGCCGTGCCTGCCGTGCCGGCCAGAGGCGCCGCCGCATCCCCGCCGGCCGGCAGCCGGGTCCGGGCGGCCGCGGGTCACAGGTCATTAGCGGCGCGCCGGCCGGTCCGGGGCCGCTCTCGCGCGCGCCCGCGCCCGGCCCGGCCCGGCCGGCTGATGAGGCCGGCCGTGTCGGCGGCGGCGGCGGCGCCGCTTCGCAGAACAGCGGCTGAGCGCCGGCCGGCGGCGCCCGCGCCGCAGCCGCCGCCTCATTTCACGGCGGGTTTAATTCGAACCGGACGGTCCGGGAACGACGGCGGCGGCGGCGGCTCTCAGCGCCGGAAGCCTTCCGAGAGATACGTGTGTCTGTGTGTGTGGGGGGGGGGGGGTATGTGTGTGGGTCGGTCGCGCCGCTGAAGACGTGCGCATGTGCTTGCGGCTTGGCGACGATGGAGTGCCGGTCTGCCACCGTGTGTGGAGAGCGGCTGCACCCCGGCCTTGGCTGAGCCCGCGGTCGTCGCAGATTGGACGCGCCCTCCACTAGGCTTTCCAGTTGATTGATGATTTGCGTTGTTCGTTTATTCAGTTTTCCCGATGGTTGGCTTATTGTGTCGAGGCTTTCAGTGTGGGCTTCTTTCGTGTCGGCGTTTGATATTCGCTCTGAGGCCGATGTGAAAATATATTAAGTAAAAGAAACTATAAATAACGTGATAAAAGGCCAGAGATTTTAGTTGGAGGTCGTCCCTTTCCATCTGCCGCAAGTAGTATGTATACGTAGTCTCTTAAGTGTTCCTTGTCATATCGTTTCATGCCATGGTATGTCCCTTTAAGTGTCCCCTGTCATATCGTTTCATGCCATGACATGTCTCTTTAAGTGTTCTTTGTCATATCGCTTCATGCCACGGCATGTCATCTTACGACAATCCGGTTCTCCTCAAAGTCTCCAGCGTAATGTCGTTTGCTTCCGGGCAGGACGTGCTCCAACCCGTCCGTGGACAGGGTGGGCCACGCCCGCGGGCGCCCCAGGTGGCGCTCCGGGCAGGAGTGCCCCCCCCCCCCCCGCCCCTCCCGCCGGGCCCAACGCGGGGAAGGCGCGCCCCAGAAGCTCGGGGTTCGTACCTCGGCCTGTTTGCCACCGCCGCCGCCGAGTTGCACCAGAGGCATTAATTACGGATGATGTACGAGCGCGGCCGGTTGAATTAGCGGAAATTGATGAGCGCGGAGCCAGAGGTGACGGGGCGCCGTTTTTTGCCGCGGCTGCGGGCCGCCTCTTGTGGGATGGGGAATGTCGAGCAGCCAGCGTCGCTGGAGAGCACAGCGCGTTGGTGGCGGCGGAGTGTAATGCATACAACAGGCACTAGGGTTGCACTTTGCTGCCTGGTAAGATACGGATAGATAAATGTCGGACGTGGGTGGCGTGATGTGAATGCTGTCTTCGTTTTAAAAAGTTTTCTTATTTTTCTGGTGCCCTTGTTATCGGCGTGGCACGTCGCATTCAGCAGCAATGACTCAAGCCTTTGAACTTGAAGCTCAGTCCCCTACTCCCCCCCCCCCACATGACAAGGTGCTTCCGTCCTTACCCCGCCGTACTAAATAGGAATGATGAAATAGTGATAAAGACAAAAACGAATCAATTTATGAAATGACCTTTAACTTTTCTCTAAAAATCAAAATTAAGTAGCCCACATGCACCAAAACAAATTGATTATGAAATAACGTTTAACATACTCTGAATATCAGAATAAGGCTGTCCACATGCACAGAAACAAATCAGTTATGACGTGACATTTCAACATTCTCTAAGTATCAAATAAAGCGGCCCCTACATACGAGGGAAAAATACCATTTGGAGAAATTTTAGTTTGATCGATTGGGTGTGGCTCTCCCAGCCGATCTTGCGACAGATCCGACGGCTAGGGTGAACAATCGCCAGAAATGATTTTGCCGCTTCAGGGAGCATTCGGATCGGGGTGTTTGGGTCCAATGTGGAAATAACCGCTGCCGCTCTGTCCGGCTGAGCGCCGCCGACAGCCAATCAGGGCGCAGCCTTCAAAGAACCCCGACCGCCAATCTCGCACACCGGCGGCCCGTGGAATGCCGGGCCGGTAGCAGCGGCCCGCAGCGAGCTCAAACTCGGCGGAAATTGATGGGAGCGGATGCGCGGCATGTCAGCGTTGAGGCGTGCGAATCACAGCAACAAGCAGCCGCCAGCTGTCACTCGGGATGTAAAATTAAAGAAAAGACATCCATTTTCAATGCCCTGCTATTCGTGTTGCGAATTCTACGGAAAGTGTGCGTGGGTCGTGCTTGGTCGGAGGACGCTGCAGGTAGGGTGCGCTGGTAGCGGCCGGAGCTGGTCGCAGTGTCTTGACAGCTAAAACGCTTTCACCTCCACTCTCCCTGGTCTGAAAAGGTTGTGAATGGTCGCCTTGTCAGGCCTTTCCAACGCTACGAGACGGGCCAGCCTCCGGTGTTGGACAAAAATGGCTAGCTGGCGGGCTGTTCCACCCGTTGGTAAAAGCCCTTCAGGCGGCGGCGGTGCATCGTTGGAGTCGTTTTTGCGCCGCGCTTTACGTGTAGTTCGGTATCCGGCTGGCTATTTCCGTTGCCGGCGGCGACACGAAATCTGACGATCTGTTAAATGAATTGATGGGAATCGACGAGACCGTGAAATTGCGTATTGAAGGCACAACACCGTATGGCAGGTTTTCTGATTGTCGTCAAAATCCTACCTTGCGTCCTTAATATTAATTGGGCTCCTGCTGTGTCGTGAAAGAAGCGCTCTTTTCACACGACTACATTGTGTCCATAGGTCCGAAAGATGTAAGGCAGATTCAGGCGTGCATTTTGTCCTCCAAACTGTGTTCCAGGAACCGATCATTTTCATGTTCAGCAGTCATTAACAACGCTTTGGCATACTTTGTCCTGCGCCATGTGTTCCCTCGTGCCCTCCCATCCCGTCTCAGATGCAGCGCTAGTGTGACAGGTAAGTTCACTACATGTGGTCTTTAACGGTTCCGGGTGGCGTATTGCCGTTCTCCTAACGCACTCCTCCAAATGTGGCCGGCCTGGTCGGGGGGGGGGGGGGGAGGGGGCTCCGCCGGCCGGCGCCGACTGCCGTGGAGGACGTGCCGCCGCGTCAGCGGCGCCGCCGGTTGATCGACGGCGGCATGGTCGGCGGCGGCGGCGCCGTCCTGATCGCTGGCCGCGCCAGCCTCGGTGGCCGGCGCCTGACGCCGCGGCCCGGCTGGCGTGGCTTGAGGGGAAGGGCGGCGCCGGCCTGATCGCTGGCCCGCCGGACTCCGATGACCGACGCCGGACGCCGCGACCCGGCTGGCGTGGCTGGAGGGGAGGGGCGGGGCCGGCCTGATCGCTGGCCGCGCCGGACTCCGGTGACCGACGCCGGACGCCGCGGCCCGGCTGGCGTGGCTGGAGGGGAGAGGCGGCGACGGGTGTTCGATCTATCGGCGGCCGCGTTTGATTCTCGCTTCGGGAAGTTTTCTGCCGCCGCGGTCCGGTTGGAGATGGATGTACCGATGGCGTTGGTAGTCGCATGCGTCGAGAGGTGATGGAAGCTTGTTGTTTTGATTGTTTTATTGACCTGTCTAGGGTCGACCGAAATGCTTGCCGTAAATGAACGGTTGCGAAACGGGTTGTATACAGGCGAGCAATGCTTTCTCGGAAATGTCGGTTCTTACTGATTTCGTTTATGTGTTTATATTTAGTTTTACATCGCTAGTTAAATGCCTAACAGGGAAGACGACAGCCTTACGCAACGTTGTTTTTTATTTTTGTTTTTCCTGACAAAAGAACAAAGTGAAGTGCGTGAGCGATGGACTGCCCATCAAGCGCTCGCTTCAGATACGGCAGAATTTTATTTCATTTTACTTGCGCTAGGAAAACATTGCCTCCCTGGAGCTCAGAGCTATTATGCTGAGTTATCGATCTTCATCATGCCAGGAGGAACAAGTCAAACGAAAAGTGATGACAAGCACAACACGTGGGTTATATTGACAGTGCTCAAGGTTTCAGTCTTGGCTTATGCTAACGAGTGCTAGGGTACTCTTATGGCGTATGCATAAACCCAGCTTTAACCGCCCGGTCTGTAATGCATCTGAAGTCTGCATTACTAGGTTGTTTAACTAGTGTTCCTAGTGTAATGCAGGTCGATAACTCAGTATAAGAATTATGAACTCATAATGACGAAAAAACGTGAACTGGAAGCTTTCGTTTCTGATCAAGAACATTACATTTGTTGCATCTGCATGTGTATTTTTATATTTGTAGATTCCAGCAGCTGGTGCTTAATTTGCGTGTGAGGATTTTTCACCACATTGTTAAAAATGTGCCGCATCACAAGGCCTTTGGTTCGGCCTATCTCCGACTACGTAGATGTTGATGCTCGTCAAGACAAAGGCTGGCTGAGAGCCAGCAATAACCACTGTGTGCTCTTTTTGAGCTGTGCCTTTCAAGTTGTTATCCGGCTGTACTGCAGTGTTAAATCCCCAGGGTGGTGCCCTAAATTACTCCCGAGCTCCACCCTGACACATTTCTGAATGGTGTTAATCGCGCGCGTCTGAAGAAGAGCGCATGCTTTTGTGCAGTTAGATGAGACAGAGCCCTAAAGCGGCGGCACCGCGCTGTGCGTGCGCAAACAGTGGGCGCCACGCTGACAGGCGACACGCGCTGAACACCTGTACCGCGCCTGCGGATACGCTTGTGTTCTCTCCGCTGACGCGAGGCGCTCGATGGAGCACGTGCGTGCGACAGCCTGGTGGTCAGGTGGTGAGGTCCGCTCAAGGGCCTCTCCCGGCCGTCGCTGTGGTTGTCGTTCGCCGCCGCGTGGTCTGCTGCGGCCGCGTCAGGGGAATGCGACACCCACGACGGCTCCCCCGCATTCGCGTCGTGTCTGACGGAGCGCGTCGTGCGATGGTCGAAAGGCATGGCCTGGTCCTTTCCTCTCCCGCCGCGGGCTTCCCTCGCGGTTGACGTAGCCTGTTGGCAATGTGGTCGCACGGCCGACAGCGTGCACGGTTTCTGATAGCGCCCTCTCACCCGTACTGCCTCTCCTGCGTAGCACAGCTGCCGGACCTCACGAGAATGCTCTCTGGCGGCTCCCTCTCTCGTTCCCGCACCGCCCCCACGCTGAGGCGCCGCCTGCAGACCACACGGCGTCAGGCTCAGGTACCTGCCGTCTCCGCCGTCGCGCCCGCCTCACCTGCGCTATCGATCGCAGCGCTGCGGCCGGGCCGGCGGCCGGCGACGACGGCGTCGGCCTCGGCGAGGAGCTGCGCACCTCGGTCGTCTCGCTGCTGGACGCCATGCGCGA
>NW_023596092.1:0-15792 GCF_011947565.3 Pollicipes pollicipes
TGGCCACGCTACCGGCCGCGCCGCCGCGTGACCCGGTCATCGACGCGCCGCGGCCCGGATCGTCGGGGCCTCAGCGCGCGCCGAGCAACAGCGGCGGACTCGACGCCTCCGCCGACAGGACGGGGCTGACGACGACGTTCGTTCTCGACCAGTCTGACGACGATTTCAGCAACAGTCTGGGCAATACCGGCAACGGCGTCACCAACGCGCCGCCGGAGGAGGCGATGAGACCCACCACAACGACGGTGGCTACGACCACGCTCAGCGAGCAGGACTTTTTCGCGGCGCTGTGCGACGAGCCGGGCTGCGATGGACTAGGCGAGGAGGGCGGGGTGCGCCCGTGGGTGGTGCTGGCGGCGGTGGGTGCCATCGTCGGGCTGGCGGCGGTGGCGGCGGTGGCGGCGTGGGCGGTCGTTCGGCAGCGAGCGCTCACCACCGTGTAACCTTGTGACCTGGGTTCGGTCATGGCCACAGGGCCACCAGGACCGTGGGTAGCATCCACAATTGAAGGCTTTCCGTTCGGCTGTGCCCTATAATTTGTCACACTGAGCTGTGACACTGTGAGGGATCTGTGAGGCTCGAACCCGAGCATTCCCAGCATTGTCCAACGATGCGTGACTTCCGTCAGCGGATGGAAATATTGTGGTATATAACCGAAGATATGCTTTTGTTTGCTTGCTCAATCGGTCGCGATGATGTCTCTGATATTAATATACTGACCTACATGCCGGCCAGTTTTAACCCTTTTTTGTTGTTGCACCGACAATAGCAAATACTTTTATGTCTGCAGAAAATATTTGCTTCAACGCATGCAGGATTTTTAATGAGGCCTTTTGAAGGCAACCGAAAAGGTCAATGTAAGAAAACGGTTATATCTGCATGTGTTTACGTGATATCTGTCGATGTGAAATATGGTATGCCACATATAATATGCAGCTATGCAGCCATTGGCTTCTACTACTGCGCACAACTCCTGAATTTATACTTACTGGCCACGCTCATTCTATGTGTGTCCTGCACCAGTACAGTTTAGTCTGTTGCAATTCTGTTTCGATTTTTGCAATTTTGCCACCAATCCGCTCGGAAAGGTATGCGGTTTTGTCGGTGATCATGTCCGGTAAATCAGAAGCATTTTTCACCCCCGGCCGTGGCGTTAAAGCAAAGCCCAGTTGCCCCTACTGGGTGTCTTTGGCCATCGTGACGACGTTTACTGATGCTCACCCACGCGGAATCCGAGCCCAGCGAGTGTGATGGTGTCCAATGGCAAGATAGACGCGTGCGTCAAACTGCTGTTCGTCAAGCTGTAAGTACGTCAAACTGCTGGTAATGTAACCGCGCGCAGTGAATCACAACCGCCGGAACCCAAAATTCTCAAAACCTCTATTTTTGAGCCCCATCCCTTGCGCCGGCGGCGGCACGGGACGTCTCCGCCGAGCGCGTCCGGCTGGTGTGTCATGAGTTACATCCGTGACTCATAGCCCACCAGCCGTGGGCTATGAGTCACTCGCAGCGGGCCGGCCGCGGAGGCGGGGAGTCCCCGACGGTGCGCTGATATCGCGGCGGTCACTGTCGACACCGTCCGTGACGAAGCCGATCTCTCACCTGCCGGCGCGCTGATATAGCACCGGTCACCGTCGACACCGTCCGTGACGAAGCCGATCTCTCACCTGCCGGTGCGCTGATATAGCACCGGTCACCGTCGACACCGTCCGTGACCAAGCCGATCTCTCACCTGCCGGTGCGCTGATATAGCGCCGGTCACTGTCGACACCGTCCGTGACCAAGCCGATCTCTCATCGCGCTGATCTATCCCCGCCGAGCGGGCGATGGGAGGAACAGTTACCGCCTCCCGCTCACGGGCTTGAGCGGAATCTTATTCAAGGGAGTGTCCTACCTTTGGGACATATTCCAAATAATCTTCTAGCAAAACCTCAAGACTTCTTAAGTTTTATAAAAGCACTAGGTTATGCCAATACAGTATGATCAAGATATCACAAATAAATACATTTTAATGATTTGTTAGCCCAAATTACGTTGCCAACACTTAGTGGCAGCACCGCACCTTTTCCTCCCTTGGTAGCCCCAGAGTGCGTTCCAAGTACCCGACAATCGCAGGCGTCACGACAGCCGCTGCCGCCAGGGCGACATAATCTGCTGAGGGCCGTTGTTGGCTGCTACGGGTGAGAGGTACCTTTCTGAGCTATTCTAACCCGCACATTACGCGCCTATGGCTTAAAAATGGCACCTGTACTGGTATGAATGACGTCAGTACAACTGAACGTTTGTGGTTGGCATAGCGTGCAGCAAGGACCAGTTAACGAGAAGCGCATTAGTTGAAGTTTGAACCAGTGCATCAATGTAGACCATGTGATCTCCGTTTCCGAAAGCCAAGGTGCACTTTGAGAAGAGCCACTGCGGTGGCTTTTTTGGAAAAAAAATGAAGGAAATCAAATATATTACTTTTAGAATGATTGATAGTGTGCCCAATTAAATTTCTCCCGCAGGAGCGGCTACTTGAAATCGAAATTCTAACCTATTCAGAATTAAAAAAAGAAACTGGTACTCCCTATCAAATTGGACGCGTCTGATTTAGTAATAAATGAAAAGTTCAACAAAGTGACATACTCCCTTTAGAGGGGGCTACACCAACTATGGGCATGTTTCAAAAACATACTCTAGTGAAACCTCAGGACCAGTTACGTTTTATAGTGGCAATGGGCAAGTCCAGTGCGGGACCGCAAAGGCCTAAAAAGGATATTAATTTTAATGATTTTTGCACTTCGAATTCCTCTGAGAAAGCTTTGCAGCATAACTACAGTTTTTCTCGTTGACATCGTGATAATTAATTATAAGAACGGTTGTGTTTTCCCAGCGAGCGGCAAGGGCACGTTACCGAAAAGTGCACTGGTCAAAGTTTTAACCAGTGCGCCACTGTGGACCTTGTGATCCCATCCCCAAAGCCAAAGCGCGCCTCGAAAAGGACCACTGTGGTTGACGCCATAAGGGATAAACAAAGCCATAGCATTACGCTTCGCTGATTTCGCGGATAATAGCGCCAGGTCTACGTATCTTTTTGTATAAAAAGAGTGCTTCAACATTTTGTAGCATTTTGCAAAGACATCTTGACATCTTAATGCGCTGCAAACATTACACAACACCTACGGTGAAAAAGCGAGGCATGTGAAATGCATCTAGAAAGTACAAAAAGTTGGGATAGGTATTTAGGTATTCGATTACAAGTCTTACCTAGTAACCAGTATGAATGTACAACTTCTCGTATTCTGCAACGCAAAACGGAATTAATGTTGGACTCTTGCATACCTTATAACATTGATTGAGAGCCAATTAACAAACGTTATATCTGGGAATCGTGCTCACAATCGTCAGGTACGAACGAATCCACTATGCCATTTTGTTGACATTGAAGTTCGCATTGCCAGTGGAATGACAGGGTTTGAATGGCGTTATTTTGACATCATGGATGCCTGACTAGCTTTGAACGCGTATGCACGAGCTATTTTGCACATCTTTGCGGGCGTGTAGTTCAGAAACCAGAGGTTTTAGGTTTTAAGAAGGGCAGGGCAGTGAACTGCACCGGCTGATCTCCAGGAGGACTATTTCAGTTCAAATCCCCATACAAATGTGGAGCACCCCCTTCGAGTAGACTTTCCGTTCGTAGCTTTGTTCACAGCAATCGCCACGGAAAAGGGAAACACCACAAGCCTGGTTTCCAACACGCTGTTCCGCTTTGGTCGTCGACGGAAACCACGTGCTGTACCGGCTACACCACCCCAGTGGCGCCTTCGGTTAGAGGTTGTCCGACTCGGGATTCAATAGTTAGTGGAAAGTATTTGGTTCAGATCTGACACATGTCAGATTTTTCTTCGACCAACTCCCACCCAGGAGATGGCAGCACTGGAGAGTGTTCGTCCTGTCACGGGATTTACGCTGCACCGACCAGCGCCCACGGCAGTGGGACACGGACGTGATCCGCCTTTAAACAAATCCTTCGGTCCGCTGGGATGTCCCGAGAGCACGGTCTCGCCTTATGCCACTGGAATAGCGCCCTGATTCACCGGACCCGCGAAGGCGGGATAGCCGCAGATGCGCGACAGTGGGGAAGGGAAGCGTAGCGTGGCAGGAAGCGTGTGGTCTAGGCTTGTCTCGCAAAGGCGCCGAAGCTGGTGGCTGCATTACAATCCATAAATGGGCAGAGACGAGGACACGCATGGAATCAAACTGAGCAGCCGGTGCTGATGCATACATTTCAGCTCGTCCATGGGCCAAAAGTGAATGCACAATCAACCACAATCAATCCCATATTCCACGAGCTCAAAAAACTTATCACCGGCACCATGAGTCTCGTAGGAATTAGGCACGCTAATGCAGTGATTCTGCACTACGCCTAGTGCAAGGTGCATGCTGTGGTTCGGCTCGGATAACTGTATTGAGGCGAGGTGTAATGCGATGGTTACCAACAGCCCAGTGGACGCTCTGCATGTGCAACGACGTCACAATGAAACGTTTCGCAGAGCTCAAGGCGCGGCAAGAAGGACAACCTCAGCGGTTACTTCCTGGCGTCCAGAAGCATGCACTGGCTCCCGGTGGGTGTTTATCTGTCAACAACACGTCAACTCTCGCTGTGCAATGCAATATAGATCGGTTAACGCCCATCGATATATGGCATATGACACGATATACAAGTGTTTGTAACTCGAGCAAACAGTCGTGGTGGAGTCTTAGTACATCAATTATTTTGCACGCCAGTTGATGATAAAACCATGCATATCTACCTGACTGGCTTCAGATCGTTTTCCTCACAGAATGCCCAAATTTTAAGAGAGTTCCTTTAGTTATTGCACGTGCCATGCGATTCTGACTGCCCGCGAATCATGTGCGCAACAATAATAATTCATGGTCTCCACTCCAGATGGCACTTCATGCGTGCAGCCTCAGAGCTGTCATGTCATCGGCGAATCGTGAAAACCGCTCTGCAACGTTTGCCCTGTGTCTAACAGCCCCCGATGTGTAATAGGCCAGTTTGACTATGTCTGACATCTAATATTGATCCATGCCTGACGATGCGCAGGTGGGTGCCTCCCTGTTCGCCAGCAACATCGGTAGCGGCCACTTCATCGGACTGGCCGGCACCGGCGCCGCGTCCGGCATCGCCGTGGCCGGCTTCGAACTGAACGTGAGGAGCATTGCCATCTCTCACGGCGGACGCCTGCTCAACTGCCGGCCCCTCACACTGAATGTCGACGCGACCCAAGTCGCTGACCTCCCCGGCACCGTCAGTCCTCACCAGCGGTCGTCCCGCACACGGGACCGCATTAGTGTCCCTTACTGTAGCGGCCACGTGACTGGCATTCACGTCATTGGGATTCACGTCATTGATCACCCTGAACTTCACACAACTGGCCCTCCACCACGATTTCCGTTCCTCGCACTGACGGTCCGTCACAGCGACCGACCCACACTTTGGTCGTCACGCAGCCGAATGCGTCTAGCTAGTGTCTCTCCTCCTAGCGGTCTGGTGAGGTATCCCCGCCCCGCCACTCCCTGAGGCCAACGCTGCCTGTCATGAGCTGCGTTGACTTATAGTCGCCTTCACAGTATCGATGCGCACGGCTCCTTACGTTGGCGGACCGTTCCGTTAGCCATTCCTCGCCGTGGACTGCGGAGTGCTGTTTCCTGTGACCAACCATCTCACTGACGGCCATCACGGGATGTGGCTCACACTGGTCGGCCCTAACGCCGACCGCTTCTCAACTGACCATGCCCAGCCGTGACCGTACTGACCTCCCTCACGGCCATCACGGGATGTCGCTCACACTGGTCGGCCCTAACGCCGACTGCTGCTCAGCTGACCATGCCCAGCCGGGACCGTGTCTCACGGCACTGGGGACGTCCACCTTGGCTGGTCGACAGGTCGGCATATTGTGTTAGCTGAGGCCGGCCGCCGTGCCCAGAGTAACCCGAAGAGAGGCCTGTGTGCACCGCAGGCCGTGTTCGTGCTCATCATTCTCGGCTGGGTGTTCGTGCCTGTGTACACCTCCGCGGGCGTGTACACCATGCCCGAGTACCTGCGGCTGCGCTTTGGCGGCCAGCGGATACGGGTGTACCTGTCTGTGCTCGCCATTCTCCTCTACATCTTCACAAAAGTATCAGTGAGTATCAACTGACCGCAGAAAAACCGAAACTCCGGACGCGGCTCTATCCTAGTATCCCTCTGTTTGCCATACATCCTTGCACATAGGCATCTGTTGCTGCGCTGTGTGAATGCTGTGCATTGTGCATTGCGCGTGGATTAGATGACAGTCGGTTTTTTTTGGTAGATGGGCTGGAGTAAATTCGGCATGAGAAATTATTCTGAACATAAATCATGACAGAAGCTCATGGGCGTGCCTGCCCTGGACCGGGAGCAGCAGCCAACAGGCGGACGTGTACGTTAAGACACCGGAGCGTCCTCCACTTGGTGAGGTCCGAGCTGTGACGCCCTCCTGGCCCACCTCAGGCGGACCTGTACGCCGGGGCGCTGTTCATCCAGCGGGCGATGCAGTGGCAGGGCGACCTCGGCCTGTACCTGGCCATCATCGTGCTGCTGGTGATCGCCGCCGTGTTCACCATCTTCGGCGGCCTGACGGCCGTCATCTGGACCGACTTCGTGCAGACCGTGCTGATGATCGCCGGCTCACTCATCCTCTGCGTGCTCTGTGAGACATAGGTCATCACAGTCCCGGTCACACGGTCACCGCGTGTTCTGTTAAATGTAGCCCGTGTTCGCTCATAGCATGCATGCATGTGTTTGCGCCACGAGAGATGTACTGGACATGGTTGGTTTTCCGCGAGAGGTGGTAAAGCAGAAGCCATGTCACATGCACGATGTAACTGTTTTCCGCTCTTCCACAGCGTTTGTGGCGGTTGGTGGGTACGGTCCGCTGATCGAGCAATACTTCCTGAAGGAACCGAGTCCGAACGTCACCGTGTACGACAGCAACAACAGGTCGTGCGCCGCGCCACGGGAGGACGCCATGCATCTGTTCAGGTATTAGCGTATCAAGGCTCAGCGGCCAATCTGGCTGGAACCTGACGTGGATCGCCGGGCAGGCACGAGGCAGCTGACTCAGACTGCTGCCTTGCAGTTTGAAGAAATGTCATTCGAAAGGGAAGCGGGAGACTATAAGTCAGCTTCCGTGCCAACTGCACAAAGGTCGACGTGTTATGTGAAGCATGTACGTAGTGTATGGCACTGCACGAGAGGTTGAGGGCAGCGCTTTTATTCCTTTTTTTTCTACAATTTATCCGCTGCTTTTAAACATAAGGGAGATGACACACACTCGTTCAGTTTAACTGTTGCACAGTCTGAGCTAGCCCACAGATTTCAATTGACAGAGGGGGCTAATAGTCCCCATCATGCACTGTAGGGCTTCAAGTACACTTAGACAACAAACGACATTCTCGAGTTTCCGAACAACATTCCACGTTGATTGTTTTGCGCCTGAATTTAAGGTTAAGGTCATATCAGGTATAAATACAAGTTTGTTTGATAAGTTGGATATGTAAGTTAGGCTTAGGTTTGCATGTTGATTCCCCACAAATCAATCGTAATGTAGAGATTTGTAAACATTTATATTATTTTTGAACAATAGCAATGCATTCAAATCCTGAAACTTACGAGTGACAGCGACAAATCCATTTCACGATTTCATACATCATGTTTGTGTAGTCTTTCATTTCAATCGTTGTTGTTCTGTGCGCAGATCGGCTGCTCCGGGAGACTCGGACCTGCCCTGGACAGGCATGACGTTCGGCCTCACGATATCGGCCGTCTGGTACTGGTGTTCAGATCAGGTCAGCCCCACTGCACCACGTGACTGACCCGCGCCGGCGCTGTCTAAGGGCGGGGCAGAGAAGCCTCAGAGAAGACTGCAAACAGAGCGTCCTTCGCCAAACGTTTAGACGGTTGAAAGTCCTGCCGGTGATACGCGTGCTTGCACGAGATGCATCTTCAAAAGTAATGAATAGACAAAATGCGGCGTGTAATATGTGACAACCTATATAACTTTTTTTTCGCTTAACTCTCAAGAAAGATTGCTACGCGTAATATAATGTCAGCTCTACTTGGTACCAGGATCTTAAGCATGGCACAATGTCGTGCTGAACATGAAGTGTTGATCTCCGACAGCCGTGGTCGCTGTACGTGTCCTCGACCCTCCTATCCAGGTGATCGTGCAGCGCACCCTGGCCGCCAAGAACCTGACCCACGCCAAGGGTGGCGTGCTGCTGGCCGGCGCGCTCAAGTTCCTGCCGCTCTACCTGCTCGTGCTCCCTGGCATGGCGGCGCGCGTGCTGTACACGGACACGGTGGCCTGCTCGGACCCGGAGGCGTGCCGTAGCATCTGCGGCTCCGAGTCCGGGTGCTCCAACCTGGCTTACATCGAGCTGGTTCTTAACCTGCTGCCGCCCGGTGAGGGGGGGGGGGGGGCGGCCGGACACGGTACCGGCGGCCGTCCAGTGAGATGGGAGGGGGGGGGGGGGCGACCAGAAACGGCAGCGGCGGCCGCCCGGTGAGAGATGGGCGGCGGGGGGGGGGGGGGGCGGGGGGAGCTTCCGGACACGGTACCGGCTGCCGCCCGGTAAAGGGGAGGCCGGATATGGCACCGGTTCGTGCAGCGAGGCGGCCGCGCGGAGCAACGTGGGAACGCCCAATGAAGAAACGCACATTCATTTAAGTGCGCTTGTGATTGTGCAGTCAGCCGAGACTAAACGGGAAATACTTGTAAAATGTTTGTACAAGCCTTCACGCAAAGGAGTGTTCATGTCGGGGTGCATCTGCTATTTATACGCAGCTGGCCGTTGTAACCGATGGCCGCTGTCCCAAATACGCACCTACACGTTCCACTGCGGGAATACGGATGAACAAAAGGAAAGCTTACAAAGTACTCAATGCGTAGACAATATATAACGATGCTATGTTTTTCAGTTGTTGACAATTTCAAGTGTGGGATCACTGCACGGGTTTCTTTCCCAAAGCTTTGCATTGGAAACTACGCGAATCCTCACAACGTCATATGGCGGGAAGGCTACCAATGACGTGGTCCAGGTCCAACGGATCTAAGCAACTGCCAAGGTCTCAGGCATACGTAATAGGCTCCCTGCCTGCGAAAGAAGCCCTTCCCAGCAGGCAGCCGGCATGCATTTGAGACCTTCAGTTGCGGGGCTGCTGGGCTAAGTTTGGTTTGGAGAACACTGACCGCAGCCGCGCAGTCAGTGGTGACCCAGCTGGTCCATTCCACCGCCCAGCTGCTGCACGTGGGGGGATTTCACCAGACAGAGCTGCTTAGGACAAATCTTCAATATCCTGCCGACCGGCCAGGTCGACCGTCTGCAAACTAGTGGCAGTCTGTATTGCAGTCTCACTTACCGTACACAGCAACTAATGGCAGTCTGTATTGCAGTCTCGTTTACCGTACACAGTAGCTGCGGACTAATGTGTGGAGCACAGCCGGCTCTTTCCATCTGTGTATCCTCCAAGTATACGAGGCCTGTATACATGTTGCGCATTTGAGCTTGCTTGACCTGTCAGACGCACCAGACTTCCTGAAATGTCGGTCCCAGCGCCCGACTCTCCAATTGACGCAGTTGACAGTGACGTTTCGGTCGGTTCTAACGCTGACAGCAATATGGTTAAGCTGACCTTGCAATGCAATCCTTCAGGCGTCTCAGGTCTGATGCTAGCGGTGATGCTGGCCGCACTGATGTCCTCCCTCACCTCCATCTTCAACTCGGCCTCCACTCTCTTCACCATCGACGTATATACCCGGATCAGGGGCGGCGCATCAGAGCTGGAGCAGGTCATCGCCGGCAGGTCAGTGCGCACCCTGCCGCCCTTCAGGCAGCTTGTCAGCATTGTAGCGGGAAGCTGAAAAAGAACAACGAAAGCGGTTACGCAACGATCATAGCAAAAAGTGAATAGATCCAGGGCGGTGAGCGAGGCGAAGTCGGGGACTTCCAATGCAGTTATGGCTGGCAAGCGCAGGCTGGACTGTCACGCAGACCTGCACGCGTCCCCGACAAGACGGAAGCGTGTCCTGAAGGCGGCAGCCTTGTCGGGACTTAATGACATGACTCTGGCGCGTCATTTCAGGTGGTCACACGTGCTTGAAGGGAGGGGAAGGCATGTGTGCAGGTGCGATTGCGTCTGTAGTTTGAGCTGTCCGGCTGGAGGTGTCAGCGCACCTATGTACGCAGTCGCTTCAGTTTCGTAATCTGAGCCAGCCCGTCCACTTTTTATTTCCCGCGTCTTGCAAAACAGTCTGTATCACACCCATCCGCTGCTCTGGAGGCCTTTCGGGCCTGAACAAATTTTGGCCCATCTCTATCCCGTCTTCTTGGAAGAGTCGTTGAAAAAGTTTGTACACAGTTTCTGTCCCTTTCCCTCCGTAAACACCTCTTCACGTAATCTTCCCAACATGCGTCCTGGACACGTCACTCCATGAATGCCGCCCTTTTATTCATTCCCTTTCAGGGCAGAGGTAAATTTCAGCCCCCCCCCCCTCTCATGGGGTCTTCGGATGGCTAGTCTCAAACAGTCCGGAATTTTCCAACTTTCGGATGCATTTTTCCTTGTGTCAGAATTTCAAGCGCGTGGGGTTCGCAGACAGGGTTCCAGAACGCCGTATCGGGAGCAACTTCAACTGAAATTTGTCAATCTTGCCCAGACGCTATCTTCTCTGGATTGTACGCACCGTCTTGCCCTTACTAGACAAAATGATACTTTTGGTGAATACAATGCGGATATGGTTATTGCAATCAAGCCTACGTAGCGTGCTACAGGTGGTTCCAGGGCTGCAAATGGGGATTTCTAAACAAGTGCGAAGTGTATTGCGAGTCACCAAGGCAGGTACATAGAGGAGCTTTCGGGGTCTAGAAGCAAAGCCTTGTAATTAACCAGTCCTTGTAACAAAATGGCATATACGTTGACAAAGGTGTGTTCACGTTTGCTTTTGAGTCTTTTTGACCCGAAACTTGTTATTCTTAGTTCCATATTGCGACGATTTTCCCTTGTTAGTCCCAATCATGAAGACTAGCCTCAGCTGAAATATTCCTGGTTGGCTAAATCGTGAAATCGTAGTACGTTGGACTTCTTAGACACAGTAATCTCCACCATTCCCTTTTATAAGTCACTCCAGCTCAGTCACGGACAAAATGGGGGGGGGGGGGCTACCCCTTCGCCTGACGAGCAGGTAAAAATGGCTCTCATCCGGCGGGGCATAATATTGCGGATCTCGCGGCGCTTGTGGGAAGTTTGGCTTTGAACCAGTGAAGCCGCGGAGTCGCAATCACGCAGGAACCTCCAGGTAGTGGGCATTGCCTGGCGGCGCAGGGCGTCAAACCTTGACGATGACGTCATGGCGGCCCACATAATTCGAACATTTGGGAGGGGATTACGGCGGCGCGGAGCATCAGATCAAGGCAAGCTGAGCTGGCGCGGCAGAACCGCCGCTGGGGGGGGGGGGGGGGGCGTGCGTGGGTGTTCCCCCTAATGGACTGCTGGAATACACGCAATGAGGGGGATCTAGAGCTGGTCCGGGTGCATCGCGTCACATCTCAGAGCGCAAAGGCACCCAGGGTACTCGTCGCCGTGCTGACCCCGGCCGCTTCGCTCCCCTCCCCTGCAGGGTGTTCGTGCTCTTCATGGTGGGCGTGTCGATCGTGTGGATCCCGATCATCAACTCATCGGCTTCCAGCCAGCTGTTCGTCTACATCCAGAGCATCACCTCCTACCTGGCCCCGCCCATCTGCGCCATCTACGTCCTCGCTGTGTTCTGGCCACGCGCCAACGAGCAGGTGAGCGTGGGCGGTGATCACACACGTCAACGCTGGTGCGGCGAGGGGTGCTCTGAGCGCTGACGTCAGTGTATCGCTGGTGTGGCGAGGGGTGCTCTGAGCGCTGACGTCAGTGTATCGCTGGTGCGGCGAGGGGTGCTCTGAGCGCTGACGTCAGTGTATCGCTGGTGTGGCGAGGGGTGCTCTGAGCGCTGACGTCAGTGTATCGTTGGTGCGGCGAGGGGTGCTCTGAGCGCTGACGTCAGTGTATCGTTGGTGCGGCGAGGGGTGCTCTGAGCGCTGACGTCAATGTATCGCTGGTGCGGCGAGGGGTGCTCTGAGCGCTGACGTCAGTGTATCGCTGGTGTGGCGAGGGGTGCTCTGAGCGCTGACGTCAGTGTATCGCTGGTGCGGCGAGGGGTGCTCTGAGCGCTGACGTCAGTGTATCGTTGGTTGCGGCGAGGGGTGCTCTGAGCGCTGACGTCAATGTATCGCTTGGTGTGGCGAGGGGTGCTCTGAGCGCTGACGTCGGTGTATCGCTGGTGCGGCGAGGGGTGCTCTGAGCGCTGATGTCAGTGTATCACTCATTGTTGTATGCCGAAGATCTTTGGTGGGACTCCTTCTCTCAGTGATATCAGCACTGAATGTATGTCGATTCTGGTGCGCAAAAAATTCGATTAGCTATTCGTGTTCAAGAGTGGAAGAAGCAAGCTGCATCAACTTTCTTTCAACTTTCAACTTTTCTTTCATCATCCCTACATTTGAATGGGGTCTTGAACCGAGTTAGACATTTTTAAGACCATTCCCTGGCAGCTCACAGCCAATTTGACGAATGACATCCACAACATATTAAAGCGATGGACTCACGAGGGTTGACGCTGAAAAATCCGTAATTGGCGGCAGATATGTTTGGGTTTTTCATTAGGTGGTATTTTAGTACCATTTGGTTTTGTGGATAGTCCTATTTAATAATGCTCTATGTAATGCCTCTAAACGGCTTCTGTGTCCCTAAATGCTGCCTCATGAGAGAGGGGACGAAGGTTATATGTCCCCAGACATGTACTTTTTGTTTCTTTATGTTGTCAGCGCACATTGGTGTTCTGAAAATAATGCGAACAAAGAGCACACAGCAGTGAGGGAGGGGTAGGGAAGGACATGAACCATCCAAAGGGTTGCATAGCACCTTCCATGGGGATGCAGTCTCTCTTCGTGTCTGCGCCTATCCATACTTGGTCCCCAAAAGTATATGCTGCATACTCACGCTCGTTTCGTTGTTCGTTCGTTCTCGTAAGTTCGTGGTTCGTTTGTATAGTTTGTTCGAACAGGTTTGTATAGTTCGTTCGTAAATGAAGTACCTGTAGGCCCCGCAGTTATGTAATGATATAGACTGTCATGCTGCACTGCAAGCTCACTAATACGTAATGTTTTTCTATGTGGTCGTATGCTGAGACAAGATAATAGTATAACAAGCTTTGTTCATATCTTAACTGCATTCAACTTTGGCACCACATTGCAAGTGGCTGTGTTAAGAAAAATTTAGATTGTGTTGTAACAATTCCGCTGAGATCCTTTTTGCACTGCACAGACTTTGCAGTGCCTTTAAGATGTTTGTTAATGAGCGCATCAAAAGGCTTGGTGAGTTGCTTCTGCTAAGCTCTATCGTCATAAGTTTGGAAACGCTAGGGGCCGCATGGACCCCCCCCCCCCTACCTCCTATCAGTTTGCGTTCTGAAAAACGGCGAATCAAAGGCGAGGTTTAGTAGACGTACCTTTATGGTAATAGCTGTATCTATATAGCAATAGGCCTCTCTTCCCAACACTGCGTCAGACTGTTGGCCGTGTATCCGACTGTTGTGTCTTTATCTGGCAGGGCGCCTTTTGGGGCATCATGCTGGGCCTGGTCCTCGGTATGGTGCGATTTGGAATCGAATTCTCCTACACGGTACCGCCGTGTGGCTCAGGTAATCATGCGCTGGTGGGTGTGTCATGCCTTGGACATCGTCTTTGGACCGACAAACCTGGAAACAACTCACAGCGAACCAGACCAGCTCGCTCCATGGCAGCCTGTCACAAAATGCGGATCCTGGTTGCTAACGCGGGATGCCGTGATTTAGATACTCACTGGGGGGAGAGGCAATAAGGGCATCCTAAGGTTTGTCGGCCTGTGACACAAATATGAAGGTCGTGGAAACCTGTCTTTTTGTCCAAGGATCAAAGGAATGTTTGCCGTTTGGTTTACGCAAAAAACGGACCATTTTGTTGTTCGCGTATTAAAGCTTACAAAAAAAAACATTTGCGACCTGTATATATGATCATCTAGAAACGGCTCAACATTTCGTCAGCTTTAATCATTACCTTTTCTATTCTACTTTACTCTTACTTACTCTTCTCTTTGACAGACTTTGACTCTCTTGATTCTCTTGACTTTACTCGCAGGGTAAAACTGAATTTAGAATGAGACAATGCGTAAGGAAAACGGGATATCGTGCGCTCGTTGGTAAAAAATGCCAAGTTTTTTCGTCCTCAGCATGAATGGTTCCCAGACATGCCACTCGCTGTTGTTAGTTGGTCTGCCGCTTTTGGATTATGGGATATGGAGCCCGGGTCGGTGGAAATAATGAATTCATAACAACACCGCCCCTCTCTGCGCATTCAGTGACTCAGAATAATGAGAATAGGTGCCAGAGTCAACATTCGAGCACACAGAGGCGTACCCAAAATGATAGGGTAGGAGCCATGGGGCCTATGCCGCCGCACCCTGAACGAAGAGATTTGACATCGCTTCCTCCCTCCCGCAAAGCAAATTCTGGCTAAGCACCTGCGAGCATGTACATCTCAATTGTCTGGTGGATAACACCGGAGTTCTCATTCCGGAAAACGCTCCTTGTAAAATAGCAACAGAATTACACTTATTTAGACCATTCGGTCCCCCGGCCGCTGCGAAGGTGACCGAACTGGTCACAGCTGTAGCAGCCTAAGCCGCGCCGGAGCTCGCCCGTTCACTGCTGCCCCGCCGGATGTGCTGGGGCGCGCTGGTGTAGAACGCTCCCCCTGCCCTCCCCCCCCCCCGTGGGGCCTTGGAAGCGGCCACGAACCGTGCACCAGTGCTGGCGCGAGACTGACCGGGCGGACGCGGCCGTATCACGCAGGCTTCCGGCGTCACGTGGCCGTCACCATCTTCTGATCAGGTCACGAATGTCGATCGACACAGAACGGTGGCATGTGGTTACCTGAACCCCGCGACCACAAGAGCACATCCGTCCCCTCCCCCCGCACTTGCTGTACGACTCGGGGTCGATCCCGGGGTCACCCAGCGGAGCCGCTCGGCCAGATTCAGCCGCAGCCATCGCTGTGTCTAACTGTGTCGGTCGGGTCGGCCGCAGGAAGCCGGCCACGTGCGGACGCGCTTGCGACCACGTGCGGGCGCACTTGCAGCCACGTACGGGCGCACTTGCAGCAACACGCCCGTTAACATGCCGGAAGACTGCCCGCATATCTAACAGGCCGTTATTGAGGTCGCGCGTGCAGACGACTGGCGGGGTGGGCAGATTGTGGTCGGGATGTAGAATGCGGTTGGTGATGCGACACCGGCTGGGGTATTTCGCCAACAGACCGTCACCTCGATCGTCTGGAGCCCTTGTAGATGCCCATGCCATCACAGTCTTATTGACGAATCGTTTAGGTGTAAGCGTCAGTTGATACATCTGGCCATTTTTACCTAAAATGGTTTCTTAAAAGCAAGCTCCTTAAACAAACTTTCCCTTTAAAACCAGCTCTTAGCGAAAGAGCCTTTTGTTCTACGCACAAGACCATACCATGCTGTCTCTCAGGTCCTGTTCAGGTCAGGTAAAGATCGAGTTGGAATGGAGTCAGATAAGGGCAATGCTCAATCATTTTTCCGGATTTCTTAATTGTGTGAACGTTGTATTTGCGCATATTATGACAAGGGCGGGGTTTCGC